>NW_018128072.1:1091663-1092892 GCF_001952655.1 Monopterus albus
TGCATCACTGTCTGGTTTGGCTCAGCAACCAAACAGGACAAGTACAGACTTCAGCGGACAGTCAGGACTGCAGAAAAGGTCATTGGTGTAAGCCTGCCCTCCATGGAGGACCTGTACACCTCATGGGTCAAAAGGAGGGCGGAGAGGATCACTGCAGACCCCTCACACCCTGGATACAATCTGTTTGAAGTACTCCCTTCTGGACGAAGCTACAGGTCACTGTGCACTAAGACAACCAGACACAAGGACAGTTTCTTCCCCCAGGCTGGCGCTCTGATGAACACTTAACCCACGACAGTATGACTGGACAATACCTGTAAATATACATTGTACAGATTATACAGACCTATACAGGTCTCTAGTACTCTGTTTTAAGTACTCTATTTTTATCCCTAATTATCTCATTTCAATGAACATTCCTTTGTTGTCTGCATTGTTTACTGTCTATTTATACTGCTTTTTCTGCATTGTTTGCACTGGTTGTTGATGTTAATACTGCTATTTTGTTATATTACAGACCCTTATGCTGGTCTACCGTTTGCACATTGAGAGACGATGTACCTGAGTCAAATACCTCGTGTGCCCAACACACCTGGCCAATAAAGATGATTCTGATTTTGAATAATCCTATGCTGATATTCAAGGTCATTCATGCTTTTCTGCAATAACTGCAACATTTGGTTATTCCTTCCTGTTTCTATCGAATCAACTCCCTTCCTGTTGTGTATGAGATTTATTTCTGCGGAATTACAGTTGGATGATGGGCCACAGAGACAGGTCAAAGTGTTTCAAAATAATGGAATTTTAATTACACCAGCAGAAAAAAAGTTAATTATTTAATGTCTTTGTTGTCCTGTCTTAAATTGTATCATTGCAAACTTAGTTAAATGCCTTTGTCGGCATGTAGCTTCCTTCGTGTCATCTAAGTGTAAGTGGTCAAGTGTGATGATGAGTTTTCCTCTCCTTCCTCATGTTCAAAATACAACAAGAACACAATACAATGAAGAGAGAATATATGCTACATGGGAGCTGTTTGTGCAAATATTCAGCAGTGAGTGTGCAGTTATGCATGTAGGTAAACAGTACAGATGGAATTACATGAGGTAGATCCTGAGTCAGCTGTTTAGGAGTCTGATGGCAGAAGGAAAGAAAGAGTTTTTCAGTTTAGAGGTCCTGCATTTCACACTTCTGAGCCTCCGACCGGAGGGCATGGCTATGAACAGTCCATG
>NW_018128072.1:1093707-1106882 GCF_001952655.1 Monopterus albus
TCATTCAGGCAGGTGACCGGGCTCTTCTTGGGAAGGGGGACAATGGTTGTGGTCTTAAAGCCGGTGGGAACGATGCTCTGGCTGAGGGAGAGGTTGAAGATGGTGGTGAGAACATCAGGCCAGCTCATTGGCACATGCCCCGAGAACCCTCCCAGGGATGTTGTCTGTTGCTGCTGCTGTGTGGGGGTTGATCTTCCTCAGGACTGTGCGCACAGTTAGTGGAGGGGCAGTGGGGGGGTTGGGCGGTCTCTCTCTGTGTGTGTGTGTGTGTGTGTGTGTGTGTGTGTGTGCCTCCTCTCTGTGTTGTCGCTAGGTGTTCCCCCGGCGGGTGTCTAGCTGATGATGCTGGTGGTGGTGGTCCTGTAGTCTGTGATGTGCTGCAGGTCTTGTCACATCCGTCCGGAGTCAGCAGTAGAATAGAAGCCATTCAGCTTCTGTCTCTACTGCCTCTTGGCTACGAAAGTCACTTTCAGCTTTTCCCGTTTAGGGGCCACCACAGCGAATCGTCACACTGACATGTTGACATTTGGCACGTGTTTTACGCCGTATGCCCTTCCTGACGCAACCCTAATTTGAACCCAGGCCGCAGTGGCAAGAGCACTGCACTTTTACCACTAGTCTACCAGGGAAGGCTCTTTGTACTGCGTCTTGGCTGCTGTGATAAAATATGAGCCTAAAATGATTTGTATTTCATTTTGATGTCAGCACCAAAATAGGATCAAATTTCTATTCATTTGGTTAAGAATTCACTGTGTACAGATTTTAGAACCTAGCTCAATTTCTAACATTTGACTGGACTATGTCACTGTTTTCATAATTAAATGTCACAATAAACTGGAAACAACTTCAGTCTTTGTCTTGACCACCGACAGAACAGAGTTGAGGTGAAATTAAGACATTTGTTTTGATTGTTGGAGTACTGAATCTATTTTTCAAAAATGTGTATATAGTACTCTGGTTTTGAAGTACATGACTTTATAGTGTCCTGTAAGCACAACACATTAATAAACATGTATTTTTTATCCCTGCATAAGTACTAAAAGCATCAGCAGATTTCTGCAGTATTTTCTTCTCACTATTTTTAGATTGATCCTTAAATTATGTACACATTGGGTTACAAGATGTCTGTGTAACATATAAGAAGCAAAAGATAACGCTTTTTAAATATGTGCACACTGGCATGTTATATAGACCAACAAAACTGTCACCAAAAAGCAAGATCAAACTCAGGCCTGCACTTCCTGTCCAAATATGATACACATTTAAAAACTGAATAAGTTCCCCACTTTAAAAATAGTCCTGTGCTTCACATCTTTATGGAGAACAAATTGGGATTTTGGTGGGCTGTGAAAATAAAGAATTAGAGGGCTCCCAGTTTGTTTGCCACCCACTGACCCGGTCTCATGACTGCTGCATGAGCAGGCCTTTTGTTCTTCAATCTCGGTGGGCAGCCGACCGGTCAGCAGAGCCACGGAGACTCTTGTTCACCATCTCTACTCCACGGTGTACGCGCGCCTGAGCACGTCCACCCTTTATTTGGTCAGCGGAAATGTAACTACGCTGCTTACGACATGAGGCGAGTAACCCCGAAGCCCCTTTAAACGGGAAATTTTCGCCTGCGCTTTTTGCGCAAGGAGAGCTTCCAAAGAAGTATGAGTAAGAGCGCGACGTGCCTTCTATACTTGTAGTGTATACCTCTTTCTATAAAAGCGCACAGGGGGAGGGAGGACTTAACTTTTCTCATAGCAGAGTCGGACAGCATTGTTTCACTGGATCCACAAAGGCTCGCATCACATAACGGTAAACATTTACTTTTATTCGTCATACCGATTCATTCGTGCTGTCAAAAATGCTTTTCATTTTCACAAGTTAATTATAGCTGCTAAATTCTATGTACTTGGTATGATACTCACTTTATTAGAATAAAAACAGTGCACGTAGCCCAAGACTTTATGTTTGTACTGAAAAAAAAACAAGCAAAGCGACAGTAATTTAACTAGAAGAGAAAAAGTTACATCACCTTTCTCTCTTGATCTAAAAATCGGAAAGAGCAGAATACGAGGGTAAGAGCGGAGACAAAAGGGGGTGATTACAGTCTTCAGCTCTGGAAAACTTCTGTAACTGAACTCAGTGAGCAAACAGCCTGGTTGTCTGGACTGCAGAGTGCTCCACAATATCAATTAGAGCTGCACTTTTTATTTGAATAAGCTGTTTGACACTTTTAGTTTCTTGAAACATGTGTGTTGCAAAGTTATAACATATGGCTCTTGTCCCCCCACCACCCCCCACACCCCCACCCCCAGGTTTTTCTGCTGGCATCTTACACAGAAGTGTGTGTCCATAAGGAGCCAGCTCATTGTCAGAAGCTTCCTGGTCTGAAGTGGTTTTCTTGTTAACATCTTCTAACAAGCAGCAAAGATGGAGCGGATGGAGAATCAGAATGTAAGTATAGTTATTTCTTACTTGTGCTGCTGGATAGTTGGTTTTGTGTTGAAACCTGATATTTTTCTAAGCTTAAAGAAAAACATTTTCACCTGTCAAACCCTGCACATATAATGCTGCTGCACATATTTGGTTTCTTCTCAGACGTACACACCTTTTTGTTGCTGTTTTCTGCTATGATTCCCAGTACTTTCTGACAATGAGTGTCAGCCTGACCTTGCTTTTTATGCCAGCACCTCATAATGAATAAGAGTGTGGTATTTGCAAGTCACAGCGTGGCAATTCTGTGTTTTTCCTTTCTGGAAAGAGCAGGAATTGGGGTTGAGAGTCAAGCAACTCAGGGCATGATTCAGATAGAATGAGACTGGGATTGTTGGGTGGCAAGTTAGAACTTGAGTGTTCGTCTTTTTTGTTTTTACTTGTACATGCTTAGAGAGCTGAGAAAAGGTAATAGTACCACAGCAAAGAAGGATCTGGACAAAGGAAAACAAGAGATTTAATGTTAATCAAATTAATCAAATCTAAATATACTACATTTTCTCATCATAAGAAATGTAACTGAAACTCTGCCTGCACAAAATGAACATAACCAAATATGTTTTTCTTTCATAAACAGTTTTCCTTTTGGATGTAGTGTACTGAAAAGAAAAGTTATAAATGTATTGCTGTGAAAGTCAAGTTTCTAAACTGGGGTTGTGAATATTGAGTAAGTTAGAGAGGTTGGGGACCGTTAAAGAGAAAAAAGGCAGCGTCATATTGCGAGAGATGATGAAATGATGAAGTTTTTGTACTGTTGAAAGACATTAGGTAATGAGTTATTTAATTCATGGAGGAAATTCTTGACCTTGGAAACAGCAGTTACTGTAAGAAAACCCTCTCACTACAAGATCCAGTTCTGAGTACATCAAGCTTATCTTAGTAGATTTGAATTGTCAATATTCACATTTCTAGAGTAATCACTTCAGCGTAACAATGATCTTAAATTTGTTCTATAGCAATGTCATAGAATAAGTTCAATGTCAAATTCAAATTTGAACCAGTATATTTGTTTTCTGATAAAGTCCTGGATATGGTAGAGTGCAGCTGTACAAATTGAACACATTATGTTTTTGTCTGCTGATTTAACAAGTAACCCATGTAACAAACACATACCTGTGCAACCCCATGCCTTGAAACAACCTCAGAGTCAGCTGCTTGTTGCTCATATCATGCATAATGCTCCTTACTCATTTGGCTGCTCCCTAATTTGATATGCTTTTTTAAAAAGCAGTTGATATAATGTACAGTCTGTTTTCTTACTGACCAGTAGCATGTCCTTGCTGACATGACATCGACATGCCTATATCAAATGCACCATGAAACCACATACCCATATGCAGTTTTGCAGATAGGCTGTGCTACAGCTTCTGTTCTACTGCTGCAGAGGACATCTTGTAGCAAATGTCAAAGATGGCATGCCTATGTTTTAGTTTCTTTTTCAAAATAACACATTTAACATGTTAACATGTTATATTAGCTTGCTTTTCCTCTCTATTATTTTTTAAAGTTATTACGTGCACTTTGTATTTCCTCCTTCCTGCTGTAGGCAGCATTTCCTGTGTGAAACACCCAGATTGCTATCTGTCACAGATGTAACACTAATGTTTAGTTAAGCTTGTTTCAGGCCATATTATCTCACTGAGAAACACCTACTTTCTGGTATCAGTCCAGCATCATTATTTCAAGTAATTCATCACTGTCTTCCTATGTGTTGGCTCATTCGGGGCCATGTGGTGGTTTTGGTCACCTGGTAGCTGCACTCACAAATTCATGTATTTAAAACACATTTTTGTTGGTTTTGTAGTCAATAAGGAACCTTAGGTCTTCTGGCGAAACTCAGAAATCAGAAAAGGGAGGTTGCTGAGCAGATGAAAGAACAGACTGTTTCGGGAGAGGAAGACTCCTTAAATTGCTCTTTTGATTTTAAAATGCTGTCCATATAGAGGCAGGTTGCTCACAACCACAATGAGCATGCTGTTTCACCATGTTTCAGGAATTTTTTGTTTTATCTGCGCAGATAGTGATAGCACGTACAGTGTGATAAAACAATGGGACAAAGCTCATTTGTTGCTAGATGTCTCTTTCTGACTTGAGTGTGATTAAATATTGCACAAAATAATGTATTAATTTGCACCATAAATGTTGCATTGATGTTCAATAGTTGAGTTAGTGTTGAAACAGAAGCAAAGTTTGAAAATAGATGGATCAAACTGGATTTTCGTTCAGTAATGTGCATATTTGGACATTAGCCCCTGACCATTAGACTCTAGATACAAATAATAAGCTTAGCAAAAGCTCTTAGAGGGTTGAAGAATTACAGTAAATATGAAAAAGATTTAGTGCTAGTTCTTCAGTCAAAGTGAAAGTTTCACTGGGGATTTGTGCCTCCACATAACTGGAACTGCAACTTGAGTAAAACCAATTATCCTATTTCTGTTACTTCTGAAACCAGCAGTAAAAAAAGAAGAAGAGAGACACTGACAACAGCATTCAGTCTCATTCTCTCAGGGTGTCTTTAGGTACTTAGCTGAGAAACACCACTGAGCCAGTGCAGTGTTGTAACACCTAGCTGCAGATGCTAATGCAGAAAGAAAACGGGGGTGGGGGGGCGAGCATGAAGAAAGGCTCATTGTGTGTAATCACAAGTGTCGCCATAAACAAGAAAAGCTTTGTAAGCCAACAGATTGCCATGTTCACCACACAAACTGAGAGCATGATCTCACATTGTCCTAATCTTTTGTATCTCTTTGTGTTTTTCTCTCTGATCAGCCAAAGAAGAAGATTACTCCTTACCTTCTCTACTGTGTTTTAACAGCAGTCATTGGTTCGCTACAGTTTGGCTACAACACTGGGGTCATCAATGCACCAGAGCAGGTGTGTCTCACATCTGGATGAATTCTTGTAATAGACACTTCATGTTTCCATGTTTTAAGATTGCAGAGATGAACATTAATAATAGATGCAATAAGTCTTGTCTTTTTTTCTGATATTAATATTGTAGTAATCTTCTACAGTGACATGCAGTTAAACACACTTTCTGTGAACACTTTTATTCTGTTTTATCTGGTGTGATTTTGTAAGTAGGTCTGTTCTGACTTAAATAAGACTTATGAGGTTTTTTGTGTGCCTGATTTCATTTGTGTACACAGTAGTAAAACACGGCATGATAATGCTAAAACCTACACTACCCCCATGTGGATGTGGCTAACACTGCAAAACACACATCAAGCACAAACTCTGCCAAATCTGTTTGACCTTAATTCAGCTGTTTTCATCATGAATCATAAAAACAAATACTTTCCTAAAAGCAGACACTTCTGACCTTCACACCCTTTTCTGTTGTTTGACAGAAACTTCGAAGGTTTTTCAATACGTCATCGGAGCGGTACGGGGAACATTTCAGTGAAGGAACGATAACTATGTTGTGGAGTTTTGCTGTGGCCATCTTCAGTGTGGGAGGCATGATCGGGTCCTTCTCTGTCGGAGCCATGGTCAACAAATTTGGCAGGTGAGCATATCTGGAAGAAACACTGTGCTGCAGTAAATGAGTTAATACAAGATGACAAATAATAAATCATCTGATAAGTACACTTTTAACAATTGTGACTAATATCAGCAAAAAACTAAACATTTCCTTTATGATTATTTGATTAGTGAATCAATAAAACATGTTTCAGCAACTTTGAAAATTGATTTATAGTTGAGCCAGTTGTCAACAATAATAAACACTGGCTGGATAAGTGCTTAAACTTATCATTCCTAACTGTATCCTTCCCTCCTTCCTGCCCAGGCGTAAGTCCATGCTGCTGTCTAATGCCCTTGCTCTACTCGGCGGTAGTCTGATGGGATTTTCAGCTCTGTGTCAGTCCTTTGAGATGATTATTATTGGCCGTTTGGTCATCGGTGTGTTCTGTGGTCTATGCACGGGGTTGACACCCATGTACCTGGGTGAGATCTCGCCCACCGCTGTCCGAGGAGCCTTCGGCACACTGCATCAGCTGGGTGTAGTTATTGGCATCCTGGTGGCACAGGTACACAGTGATAATGTGATGTGGTGATTATGTCATTGTTATTTTTATGTCAGGCTGTGCAAAACCTGCATACTGTTGGATAATAATACAGACTATCAGTTTTGAATTTCATCTGGCACAACTCTTCTGCAGTACACCCTGTTTTTTTTAACCTCATCAAAACACTGAACATCTAAAACACTGAATGAAGCATGGTGTGCTGGAGAGGAGCTGTGCTTGTTTTCAATTTGATGGACTTCACTGCAGCTATTCTGCACCTGCCTGTCACCTGCATTATCACGGTTACAAATAGAAAAACTTCATGTAACAGGAATAAATTGACTTAATTACTTACTACTTTGTCCTGTGTTGCATCTGTATTTTAGATCTTTGGTCTGGAGTTTCTGCTGGGCTCAGACACTCTATGGCCTCTGCTGCTGGCTCTGACCATCCTGCCTGCCATATTACAGAGCATCATGTTGCCTTTCTGCCCTGAAAGCCCCCGTTACCTGATCATTGTCCTCAATCGGGAGGAGGAAGCAAGAAAAGGTTGGTATGGAGACAATTTACATGGAGCCAACAAGATGGCATCATAAGGTTTTAATGAGACTGAATCTTGAATGACTCGTGAATTTTTATGATTTGTGGATTGAAGTGAGACCTCTAAATGAGGTGGCCCTGTGTTTCCTTATAATGTTACCATGCAAAATCGGGTTCTAAGACCCTTCCAGCCTTTCTTTACTGGATATCTCATTCTGCATAATACTGTACTTACTTCTTCTCTGTTCATCAATCCCTTCTTCTTCATGTAGCACTGGTGCGCCTGCGTGGCAGTGAAGATGTGGATGATGATATTCAAGAGATGAAGGAAGAAGGGATGAAGATGGCCATGGAAAAAAAAGTGACCATCCTTGAACTTTTCCGGTCCCCAAATTACCGTCAACCAATCATTATTGCTATCATCCTCCAGCTCTCTCAACAACTGTCTGGCATCAACGCTGTAAGTATGGACAGCTATCCTATAACGGGCCTTAGTCACAAGGATCTAATTAACTAATGTCAGTCTACATGAAGTAAAAGGGCAATCTTTAACCTCAAACATGAATCATTAAATGATACAAAGAAAACTGAAATGATAAAGATGTCTCAGATAAGCACCTGACAAAAGATACCTCTTGGCTCCAGGCAATGTTAGATTGAATGGAATAATTTGGGCCTCTGAGGGTCAATGGAAGGACACATGCACAGCGGTATTTAATAGGTATTTTGTTAATAAGGTCATGCAACCAGACTGACTAAATATGTTAGTGGTTACTGCATCTGACAAAACAACCACAGCAAAGCTGATTGAGCTCTCTGAGAGATACATTAACATTCATGGGTCACTTGCTGGAAGAGCAGCTCTTCTGTTTTAATTCATTATTATGTACAGATACAGCCATGCTCAGGAAAAATTAGTGTGTAATCCCAGTAGTATTATTTAATAATCGTAAATTAGGATCACACTCTATGGCAAGAAATCACTTTGTTCTGCAAGAAGATGGTGTTTTCGGCCATCCAGCCTTTATCAGTGTGCATTGTTCTGTCTTCTAGCAGAATCAAGTGACTTCTTGCCACTGAGTGCGATCCTAATTTATGATTACTGCTTTAGTTCACTGTTATTTTTCTCATCAATCTTGTCTCCAGCTGCAGTAGGCAGAGAGAAGCGCAAATCAACATCAGACATCAGACAAAGTTCACAACTTGTGAACACAGTGGAGCATTTAGCAACTATTAAACATCTTCATGTGAAGTTGGCCAAGGCCAAGACAAAGCTAAAAGAGAGTGATTTGCCAGTTTGCTAGTGTTGTACCCGGTACTTTTTACTATACTGACTCTGAGAGACGAGACAGTCCAAGTAACTACAAAACAGTACTGATTTATTCCATGAACACAGGTAAAATTAACATTATACGCTCAGGCATCTTGCACCTCCAAACTGCTCGCAGGCAGATGTAAGATGAAAGCCCCCGAACCCACCAGGCCTATACATTATATCCCCTCGGTTGGGCTAGCCCCATACTACACAGAAACGTCAACCGAGATGTCTCTGTTACCAGCTTTGCACTGACTAAAAATACCTAACACTAGTCACAACGTTCAGAGTGAATGCTAACTTAGCCGTATCAGCTATATAGGGTGATAATATGCCAATGTTTAAAGCTTAGTGCTCTGCCCCAGTGTGGCCAAAAAGATTATTCAAGCATATTTTTTTTAAATTCACACTTATGTGATCATGCTGTTTTAAAGACTGAACCATTTTTTTCAGTGAAATTAACAGTAACCAACTCTTCCTTCTCTGCTTTCAGGTCTTTTACTACTCCACGAGCATATTTGAAAAAGCTGGTGTAACTCAACCCGTTTATGCCACCATAGGAGCTGGAGTTGTCAACACTGTGTTTACTGTTGTCTCTGTAAGTATCTGAGGGCATGCTTGGTGGTGCAGTATAGGGCATGTGTCTTTTATATTTCATAGATTATTGATCAATCATGTTTATTCTTTGGACACCAGCTGTTCCTGGTTGAACGGGCAGGGCGAAGGACATTGCATATGACTGGACTGGCTGGAATGGCCATTTGTGCCCTCATTATGACTATCTCGCTTGCATTAGTGGTGAGTATCCATTGCTGTAATTCACAAGAACATTTTGTTCATTCTACATTTTTTCCTCATTCTCAGTTTTTTTGTCCATTTCTCTCTCTGAGCAGGACACCAACCAGTCTCTAAGCTACCTGGCCATTGTAGCTGTGTTTGGCTTTGTTGCCAGTTTTGAGATGGGTCCAGGTCCCATCCCCTGGTTCATTGTGGCTGAGCTCTTCTCCCAGGGGCCCCGACCTGCTGCCATGGCCGTCTCTGGTTTCTCCAATTGGGCCGCCAACTTCCTGGTTGGGTTGAGTTTCCCTAAACTGCAGGTATGGACATATTTGCTACACTTACAGTAAATGATGAAATGTACAAATATAATTATCTTGCAGTTTGTCTCATACCAAACACCGGTCTTTTTTTCTAAGGAACTCTGTGGTTCATACGTCTTCATCATCTTCATGGTCCTCCTCATCCTGTTCTTCATCTTCACCTTCTTGCGAGTGCCAGAAACCAGAGGAAGAACCTTTGATGACATTGCTCAGGGATTTGCTGACAGTGCCAGAAATCCCAACCACTCCACTGTCCCTGAGAAGGTGATCATCGACTCGTCAGACAGCAAAAATCCTCCACCTATGTCCCCCACAGAAAAGGTTCCCATGGTGGATCTTCCTCCACAGAAACTATGAGTATCTTTAGAGAAAAGAAGTAAGAATCAGGGTACAAGACAGACAAAACAGTCACAGCTGTGTGTTAATGTAGGTGTAGGATTTTAGTTTATTTAATATATGTTTTTAGTGTGTCTTTTAAAAAAATTAAATAGTGTTTTTTGAAAGATTCCCTGCCATAATAATTGAGAGAATTTCTTGTAATCCTGCTCTAAACATGGGCCAAACTTAACTGAATCAGTGCTTAATTTTTGTTGACATTCCCAGTGCCAGCTCTGCGTTTAAGAGGCTCAGCATATGTTCAGTGCTGAGCCCCAGGTCTTCAACAACCCCTAGTGTTAAAAGGTTGCAGGATTTAGGGTTTTGAGTATTGAGGTCATACTTAAAGAGCAGCTTGGGAGCATGTAATCCTGACCCAGAAAAAGACTGTCTGATGTGCTACACTGCCAGAGGACAGGAGGAATTGTTTTCTTATGCAGACAGAATAAACACAGGGGATGTGCTGCAGCACTCCCGCTCCTCTTCAGGTGTGTAAAATGTATTTATATAATTTAGGCATATTTAAGAAAGTTATTTCACAAGATTGTATGTAAGAGATTGAGTTGTAGTCTATCACTGTCAGTCTCTTATGGCTTCACTCCACCAGGATGACAAAAACGGTTGTATTCATTTAAAGTATGGATTACAGCAGTTAGAGACAAAAACTCAGGGGGTTAATTGTGTTACTGTACTGTACATGGCTTCAAACCGTTAAAGAAAATACATTTATTCATCACTGTACAAACTCATTTGTATCAGCATGTAGCTACAAGTTAATGGATCATAGACCATGAACTAAAATACAATCTCTAAAACAGTGTTACATCAAATTAAAAGTCTGTCAGTGTTAGGCAGTCAGCTGAGGGATGTACCGCAGTACATTTGAGTCTACTGATAATTAACCAACAATGTTTCAATCAAAACAAGATGCAGTGATACTGAATAAAAACACTAAATTAAATGTATTTATTTCAATGGTTTATGCACAGAAGTGTTTTATTATATATATTTGTTTAGAACTGTCTGAAATGATGTGTATATATTGTTAGTTGCATTGTGATCCGCTGTTATAGCATAATATACGTGCTTCTAAATGTCATGTCAGTATTTGTACAGTCGCATCTTGTCGATGTGTGCACATGCATGAAGAAGCACTTCTTCTCTAAGCTTAGCAGTGTTTTGTTTGCATTTTGGCATTTGCCTTACTTCTTAATGATTGTTTCTACTGTACATACGCATGTGTTAGGATATGTGTGGTTTTACTTGTTTTATTAGTTTCTAACTTACACCCTCTCTGATTTGTTTTGCCCACTGCTAATACTGTTAGTGTGATAAGTGCCATGATGTTACTTGCCATTCTCCATAATAGACACATCTTGAATGTATATATTTTGCTCTCTTAGTGGTGTGAAAAGTTTGGAAGGTTGAGTGTGTGAGAGTCATGTAAGAGTTGACCTTTACTGGTTTTCTATTACAATGTCATCTCTTCTCCTGCAGTAATAATATGAGTGTCACTTGGGTGATAAAGTAAAAAGAAAATAAAGTTGTCCATCATGTGAGGGAATGTGTGACTTGAATTCTGAACATAAAAAGGCTGTCTTTTTGTGCCTGTGATGCCATAAGTCAAAGCAAGTTTGTTGTTGTGAATATTTAATGTAACTGCAGCGTCTGTGCTGAAGTGGAAGTGTGAGAGGTTTGTCTGGTGTTTGGTCTGGTATCCACTTCTGCACTGTGGAAACTCCATTTCATTTTATGCACCATGGCAACACCTCCGTTAATTGTGCAGTTACAGTACACACTGTGGACTGTGGTGCTAAACAGCACTTTGAAACACTGAAATAGAGCCAGAAGTCAAAAACCAGAGCTTGTTTTTGTTTTCTGTGGCTGCTGCTGAACACATGTAAAGATGCAAAAGAATACTGACCTCTTAGAGGAATTCCTTTTACATTGCTGTTCTAAAGAAGACACTTCTAAAATTATGGGTTTTTGCTGTTATTTTAAGAGTGTAGTTGTTAAGGGAACTCAAATCCCACTTGTTGATTTTAGATTTTTGCAACACCAACTGAAAAAGAGGGCTACAACAAAATTATTTTCATGGTTTCCTAATAATTTTTTTTTAGTTTATTAATTTATTTGGTCTATAAAATGTTGATAAATAGCAAAAAAAAAAAAAGAATTCATGTACCCAGGGCCCAAACGTATAACTAGAACTAAAGAACCAAAAATACATACCCTTGACTAGCTAGAACCAATTATTTTTAATGTGGAGTGATAAACTATTTTTGATTAAATGTACATCAAAGTTGCAGATCATTTTCTGGTGATTGACTAATCAATTCATCAACTAATCATTTCAGTTCTAAAAATTATACAGTTATACATGATCCATTCTTGCTTCACTTTACCTTCTGTACATCAGCCCCTCGCAGCACACAACCTTGGGGTAAAGGCCCCCGACTGGCTGGGAATGGGGCCATGTAACTGTGTCAAGCCTACAGGCAGCATCACCCTGCAAGAGTCTACTGAAGTCTTACTCATTGCAGTGAAGTGGGGCATGAAAGCCCATTAACAAGAGGCAGTGCTGCAGCCAGACCAGTGAGGGGTGTGCGTGGACCAGAGGGACCTTCAGCTCTGTGTTTGTATGTGTGTATAAGTGGGAGCCTACATACTGTCTGAATGAGCAGCCCTTTGAGGCGAGGAGTGTGTATGAGAGATCGAATTATACTCATTTTCCATAAAAGGCAGAACTGAGAGAGATCTTAAAAAATGACTCTTACATGCCATGACTTGAAAAATGCACAGTGTTCAGACATGCAGGGGATGCCACATTTTGAGAAACAGTCTGCCAGGTGGCCTTGCAGAAATCTGTGTGAGGCATTAGAGAAGAGCTGGAACGGACATCGGTAGACATGTCTAGACAATTGTTTTAAAGACCAGATAACTTGTTTATTAATTTTTCCACCTCCTTCTCTCTCTCTCACTCCCCCTTGTCGACTGTCCCTGGCTTTCTCTCTCTGTTTTTGAACCTCTTAAATAAAAAACTATCTCCCACTCACTTTCTGGTCTCCTTCTCTCCTCCTGTCTCTGTGACAACAGTGTTTTGTTTACTTACTCACTTGGCAGTGTGCTTCTTTTATGTGCTGCTTTGTAAATATTTTTCTCCTTCCCACATCCATTCCTCCATCCAGTTCCCCATCCTTTCTCTCTTTTTCTCACTCTCTCAGATAAAGGGAGCAAACAGACTCCACCCCCTCTCTCACCCCCCTCACTCGCTGTCTCACACACACACACACACACACACACACACACACCCACACATGCACACACACACACACACACACACACACACACACT
>NW_018128072.1:1106918-1131275 GCF_001952655.1 Monopterus albus
TGTCATTCTGGAGTGGAGATGTGGAGTGTCCTTCTGTCTCTCTGTCTGTTTCTCCAGCCGAATTCAGCTGAGGAAGGTAAGAACTAAAGTTTTATTTGAATCTATTCATATTAAATCCATGCTTTGTATGTGTGTGTGTTTATGTTTATAGCATGATGGAGAGTTTGGTCTCTCATCACTGAGAGAGAGCTTGCAGTGAGTCTACGAGTGAAGGATGGACAGTTGGAATGCTTCTGTAGTAGCTATTGAACCATGTGGTGTTTTGGGAATTCTGGGCACTTTGACAACATGTTAAACTGTCACATCAGGCCGCAGCACCGCGAGAAAGTGTCATTCAATTGTTGGTCCACACCTCTGGCTTGGGACCCCATGAATAATTATCATGTTTTCCCCTGCTCATACAGCCATGTGTGTACTTTAATTTTGTGTGTTCTGTATTGTGTTTCATTGTGTCTCTGTGTGTGAATATGCGCACACATGCTTGTGTGTGCTACTGTGGCAGCACATCAGACAGAACTATTGGCATGGAAGTGCCAGGTGCGTGCCGAGGCCTATCAAGCTTCGGCAACAAAAGAATATGGAAATAAGGAAGGCGACAAATGAATAATGCCTTGCATAACCCATTTCTGTTTGACTATGGACTCAGTGACCCCCTGGCCCCCAGAGTCACTCATAATCCCATGGATGTGACAGCCAGAGACCCCTGCCCCCCTCCTGTACAGTGTTCTCAGTGGAGGTGTCTTCACCTCTTCTCTTCTTGGCTCGTTATTCTCCTCACTTTGCCCACATAAATGGAAATATTATGCCTTAAAAGTGCAAGAGTGAATGAGTAAGTGTTTATACAGTACATGTGTGTGTGTGTGTGTGTGTGTGTGTGTGTGTGTAAAATAGAAACTGACAGACTATTGGAAACGGCATAAGTAAAACTCCATCCATGAAGTGGTCTGTCAGTTCAGAGTGGGCAGGCTTGACAAACCTGACAATAATTTGATGATTCAAACTGCCTTTATAGAGAATGTGTGTGTATGTCTGTATATATGTGTGAGTATGTGTAGTTATACCGTAGGTGCATACATGCTTTAGTGTCTGCCTATACTTAATTTCTGCTCTTACATCCTGTCCCTAACAGATGAGGGGGGTTTCAGTCAGTTCAGCCAGCATGCAATTACAGTATGTTCAAAGGAAGGAGCTGCACACTGGATAGAGCCACACCTGTTCATGTTCATCTCTTAGTGGCTTTAGCTTTGTGTCAGTAATAGTCCATAACAAAGGTAACTTATATGTGAACATCATGCCCTAGATTTGAGCCACATCTATAACAGATGGCCTGGACTAAGATGAGACAGAATGAGAGTGAGGGAGAGAGGCTGCACAGTGTTATTGGCCTACTGACTGGTTGAGTAATTGAAATGGTGCTCTCCATAATGCAGTATTAATCCAATAGCATGGATATGCACATAAATCCACATAAAACAAAGCATTTATGTCAGAAAGGGAGGAATGGGCATCTGCAGTGACTTTGATGGCAGTAAATAACGTGTCTGTGTGGACTGACTGGCTGTGGCTCCATGGTAACCGATTTGTTTGCTGTTGTTTATTGTCTGTCTACTACTTTTGAAGTACCTGTGTATCCACCACTAACAACTCGGACTCCACACATTATAAAGGGGTGCGCTTTGGCCTTAATTTCTTGCAGTTAAGAGTTTAAAAACAAGTTTACTGCTTCTTTACGTGCACACAAACTACAGAGTGTGTGAGGAACAGAGCATTTGATGCATCACTCAGGTGTGTTGAAGTGCATGTGTGTTCAGTTTGGGTTAACACACTACAGGGGAGCCCTGTGCAGGAGGCACGCCCGGTGTCCCTGCAGCTCTACATGCTACAAATGGATGGAGCTGCAGCGATGCTCATCGAGCTAAGCCTGTCCAGAAATTGACCTCATATCATTAGTGAGACTTATGTCATACCCAAAACAGGTAATATGGTTAGATTATGAACAAAACCAACAGGCCGCACAAACAGTAGAGTCAAATTTATACTTTCTAATTTCTGCATAAAAGTCAAAATCAAAAATGTTTTCAATGCGTCATCTGCAGTGGTGGAAAGTACCGTGTTCCTGTGCTTTACATGAGTATTTCCATTTGATGTTACTTTATGTTTCTACCACACTACATTTCAGAAGGAAATATTACAGTTCAATACTAAAGTCATCTGACAGCTAGAGTTGAATTTCAAATAAAGATTTTATGTAAAAAATATGAAAGGTTATAAAATATCAGGCTTTGTTAAATATCAAACCACTGCTTCCCAAATAAGATTCTTTTACTTCTTTTACTTAGGATGTATTTTGCATAGTTGTACAGCTACTTTCATTTAAGTAAAGAATCTAAATTCTTATTTTACCTCTCATTATCTGTACATAAAAAGAGAACAACAGGCTGTAAAAAACGTCTCAGTTTAAAGTCATATGGGTCACCTTTCCTGTGGTCACATGTTCTTAGATTTTACTGGGAAATGATAAGGCAGGTTATCCTGGGTGTAATAAGCATTTTTTTTCAGGAATTGATCAATTAGGGAAAGTGTGATAAGAAAATAAATGGCATGCTGATCTCAGTGGGAGTGCAGCAGGATGGATGCTACTAGCAGCCCTGAAAAGCTTCCCGTCCCTCTCCCTCTGGCCTGCATGTGCACTGAGCTGCAGCCAGAGAGAAATCACACGCTGGTGGGAAGTGGAGGACGCAGCATCCTCGTCACTGATACTACAACACCTAACTGTGACCAGACCTTATTTTTAGCTGCGTTTTTGCATGTAATTTTTATGAGCAGCATAATTTTCAATGGCTGTTGGGAGCACTGTAATGACATTAGGACGCTTTTATTCAGACGAATCACGTCTGACAGGTTGAAGCCCTTAAGCAACTGTGAGCCAAGACTGTCTGCTTTGAGCCAGTCAGCGTCATATTATCACAGATAATATGCCTGTGTGGACAGACAGTGAGTTAGAGCCAAAATGTTGCTGAAAGATGAACGAGTGGTGCAGACTGCTGTGACACAAGAATGTAGTTGGCAGATTTAAATTTCACATCAAAACTGATTTGACAGCTTGCATGTTGGCACCGACCAAATCAGCTGACTGATTTTTAGGAGTACATTTTTATATTTTTGGTTTGTAATTTGGTATTAGTTCTTCATTTCCTTCCTTCCCATGGTGTTCAAACTTCTCTGCTGTAGCACCAGTGACTGGTTTATTTTGATTATTGTCTAACACAGCTTTTATTACATCTGTCACGATTGTTTCTTTCTTGGCAAATCTTAACCCAACTAGGTCTGAAAGAGAAAGAGGTGCAGAATAGTTCAAGATGCTGAGAAATGCACTTATTTTCTTTCTGGGTGGAAATTACATGAGAACATTGTTACCACTCTCATATGTGTATGGTACATATAAAGACAGAGCCAGCAGCCTGTTAGCATAGCTTAATATAAAGACTGGGAAGAGTGAGAAACAGCTCGCCTAGCTCTCTAGCAGAAGGTGTCTACCAGCACCTTTAAAGTTCTGAAATTCACATTATATTTTGTTTCTTTATCACATTTCATGTGAACAACCAAGTGCAATATCTTCCACGAGAGACTGTCTGAAAAACAATATCACCATCTCTCCCCTTTTTATAATGAACGGCTTTTCATTCCAGCTTCAAGTGTGGCCATTTGTACGAGCTATCAACACTTTGATTTCCAACAAGATTGTACAACATGTCCTAAAAACTAGTTCTTCTCTAGCATAACCCACCCAGAACTCTTAAGAAGAAAGTGAATAAGTGCCTTTCCAAAACTGCTGAACTGTTACTTTAAGATAAGATTACCCAGAGCCAAGCATTAGCCGGTAACCTAGCCAGTGATAACCATTACGAATGTCTTTTCATCAAGAACGAGAGTTCATTTTTCTGAAATGACCTCCTACCTGTGCCTGTTGCTACCTGTTCAGTGGCTCATTGCAGACTTCGCCCTGTCATCTAACCTGGTCTAAGTGCTGTTTGTTGCAGCTGCACTTTCATTCAACTTAACCACCAGAGATGTTTTGATAACTCCCTCTGACATGTGCATGCTTATTTCTGGAACTGCCTTAATCCCCCTCCTTCCTCCCCTCTCTGCCCTCCTCCTGCCGCTCTCACTCTGTCTTGGTGTATCACTCTCTCCGTGTGGTAGTTTGTAATGATGGTTTGGTGTAGGTCTTGTCCTTGACTAACTGTTTGTGGGTGGGGAGCATCTGGAGACTATAAAGCATGGGTGGATGAGTGGACAAAAGACAAAACACAACCTGACCGCTGTACAGAATGCTCACAGGCACTGTGGGACTTCTTAGTGAAAATATATGTATACATGCATGTTTCTGTAACTTATTACCTGTAAGCTCAGTGTCCACTCTTTGCAGGTGCATTTCCTTTGGTGTTGAGGTGTATTACACACTCACACCCCTCTAGCCTCCATTAATATTAACACCAAAATTCTTTGCTGAGTGCCAGGAGAAGCTCTATTGCCTAAAAATTGTGCCGTAAAGTACCATACATCTGCTGTCAAAGAGGCATGACATGAACAACAGCACTACACTTTGAGCTGGAGAGTGTCGGCACATGCATACCCAACAAAGAGAGGAAAAGTGTTGGGCAAAGTGAAATGGATGGAAAGAGCAGGAGAGGGTCACTCAGCTGAAGTGAACACTCCAGTGGCAGAGGAGACAGTCATCAACTAATGAAGGTCACCTCTGCACGACAGAACAAGAGCAGTTCCACCCACACCACAAAGAGAAAGAGGGGCAATAAGAGTGAAAGAAGCACATTTATATGCACAAACACAACCTCTTCTCATTCCTGTTTTATAATTTTTTATTCTACTGCCTCATTTTTTTCTGTTAAAGCACTTCTCAAACAAATAGCAATCTGGCATTAATAATGGAGCAGTGTATCTCCCTGTTTAACTTATAGAAATGCTTTCCATGTTGTCACTTTTTAGATGAATAATACACACATACAGCGAAAAATGGATGTAGAAAAGGGGGGAACGGTATCAAGTAAAGTGACTAAAAGAGCAGAGTGGAGCAGGAAGCAGGAACACCTGACGGAACGGCATGCATTAAAGCAGCACTCAGGTCCGGATTGCAGACTCAGCACTTCTTCAGACTGTCAGGGACAAACTTTGAGTGTCTCTGTCCTCAGATGGACCAATACTAGATTTTTTGACTGAGAGTTAAATAAAGGGGCTTTTACTGCTAGTGAATGTCCCTGTCTTTTGTTCAGCATTGTCTCACACACACATAAGGCGCAGTCATGATGCCTCAGGTCGAGCTAATCCTTGAAATGCGTGTCTAACTTGGCATTCATTGCTTATCTTGGGATGTAATGGCGAATTGTTCAACATGCTAATGAGAGATGCATGAAGCTCTGAATAATTCTGCATGTAATCCCCATGTACAGGTTTGTTCTGGAAGGAGCAGAGGCTGCATGAGGACCCATGGTCCCCAAGGTCCCACGACAAGAAGCTAAATAGTTGAGGCATAAATATTAATGTCACAGTAGTTTGCTGTAAATGATTTATGCATGAATCTGCCCTGAAGCAGAGGGTTAATTGTATATGGAATGACAAGTTTGCAGCATTTGTGTGTGTGTGTGTTTGTTTCTTATCTGACATAACAGGATGGTGCTTAATGAAGTCACAGTATATAGTATCAGAATATGTGAGCTTTGTGTGTGACATGTTTGTATTTAACATCGTCATTTATTGTTTGGATAAATGGAGGATGATTCTTGGCAATAGACAAAGTGCTTGGAAAACTAATCAATGAATAGTTTCTATGTCATCACACACAGATTTAATGCTGTAAATGAGCATCTGTCCTGCTTCAGTGGCATCATTAAACACAACAGAAAAGGTGCGTCACTAATGGGAATGATCATTCTTCTGAAAGGATTTAGACTTCCTGGCTTGATGGATTTAGTTTTCTCAATGTAGCTGACTTTATCCCGACTGACTGCAATTCCACACATACTGTATGCTTCAATAAAAACTGTTCATTCTCATGCCTGTGGATGCATATGATCCTTAGCTGTCACAATCCATTTATATTATTTTTTTGATACAATTCAGTCACTCTAAGTCCTGAAGGACGTCCGTGGAAAATGTGTGACTTTTGTAAGATTGACATAAAGACAAGCTAATGGGTGAAAACAAACAGATTGAAGGGGAAGGAAAAGAAGGGGAAATGAAGGATTGGAGGACAGATTTGCAGGGTCTCCATCTGTGAGTATAATCCTTAAAAAAAAAAAAAAAATCAGTTTACAGCCAGTCAGACAGCTGAGATGTGGGGGCGATTCATGTCAAAAACCACAAATGATATCAGATTCTTATCATTTGTTTGATTTATTAAGACTCAGGGGCACCTTCTGAAATCCCATCCGGTGTCTGTGATGACTATGTAGATGATATTTTTCAGTGGCTCTTTGTCTGGTTGTCAGAGAAAAAGAGAGCCGCCTTTTCTCTTCTGAACAACTGTGTGAGATGAAATGAAAGCAAAAAACGAGACAAATTATGTATTTGCAAACAGAGGCAGATACTGTACCTCCCACAGTATGTGTGTCCATGTGTCTACAGCCCTTTAGGAGATTAGTGTTGTGCTTGATAAAATCAGACACTGTGTGTGTGTGTGTTTTCTTTCCTGTTAACTCCATCTGTGCAAGCAACAAGACCCAAAATCTGATGTTTTTGCCACCTCTGTGTGCACGACAAACTTTGGCCTGTGTTCAGTGGGTGGCTCCCCAACAGAACCAAACGCAGACTGTGCCAGACTGGAGGAACGGCAGCCACCACAGTTTTGGAATACTAATGGAAAATTCAAGGGCTTCAGCTCTGTGTGGGAAGCTGCCATGTGTCAGCTTGCAGCACTCAGCATAAAAGTCACTTTGTGTGTGTGTGTGTGTGTGTGTGTGTGTGTGCATGTGCGATTTCTTTGGCAGCTTGCTTTTTCAACCACTTAAACCTAAAATCAAATTACAAAAAAAACAAAAAAAAACACTCCAACCTAATAATCATGCTTTTCACTCTAGATCAGAGGAAATGAGCAAATGCCTGAAAATGTAGGAATTAAAGCCTGAAATAAAAGAAAAACAACACTTAATTGCCCAACAAAAGGTTCCTCTTAGGCCAAGCAGCAAGCATCAACTTGTTGAGTTTCAACACAATGTGACAGTGACTGTTATGGCCTTTTAAAGTTGGAAAATATTACCTTTAATCATGGTGCTCATCAGGTCAATCAGTTACATTTTTTTTTAAATGCATCATATTTGAGAACCAGTTATTATATTTGACACATGGCACAGCTGGAGCCAGTCCTAAAATCAAAAAGAAACGTGGCCAAGTCCTGTACCTGTTCCACAGTTTGAACTACTTATTTAACAGAAGGAAGAAAGATTTTTTTGTCCCCTTCAAAAGAATACTTTAAAAAGCTCATCTGAACTTCAGCGTCACTGGAGTAGATCCATGTTTTAGCTCTTGATGGCATCACAGAATCACACAGTCTGCAGTTATCAAGCCTTGCAATATCTCATCTCGTTTCACAGTCACTTCTGTCTTATTTAGCACTCGCTCTGTTTCTATTGAGCAGCAATCAGTAACATTTATTTCAATGCTGTACATCACATTTGTCTGTTTTATCATAGTTTATGTCTCCTTCTTTATTTCTCAGTGATGCTGCTGGACACAACAGAGTCTACCTCAGAGCTGGGCTGGACCATCTACCCAGACACAGGGGTAAGCTAGGAGCTCACTGTCTATGTGTTTTCCAGCAGTTGAGAAAGCAATGAAATGTTACAAGCATTACACATGGTTATGTGCTAAGTGTAGAGTTATAATCCCATTGTTTGTTGGTGTAACTTTAACAACCACATTTTTATAGAAACACTGCTGTTGAGTAACTAATGGTAAAGTTTAAGCATTAAGTTGTAATGGTTGTCTACAGTTCAAGGATGTAACTAATGGTTACTGTTAGTTATCATTACAAGAAGAAGTACTGTAGTAAAGTAACACATTTAAGAAGCATGAACTGTTGGACATTTCTGCTTATAAAGTGGCATTAAATGTTTTTGTTGAAGGTTTGGTATATTTACACATATTTACATATTATACTTACACATAATGTACATTCAAAAAATAGTTGTAGGTGGAAAACAAATAACCACTTTGGTGCTTCTTAATTATCATATTTGACTCTTATGAGTGATCATAAAAAAAACATGTACATAATGGCTCTTTAATTCAATATCAGTTCCTCTGCTGGGTTGTTAAAAGGCTTACAAACATGTTTCCTATTGTTGAAAGATTAACATTCTCCTTTGTAGATCTGCTGATCAGCTTGGCTCGTACAAGTTCTATGTCTTGAAGTCTGTTGCAAATCCAGCAAAATCACTGAAATGCATTCCTTACTCTTATTACACTTTTGCGTGTTAAAATCAAGCATAAAACCAGTATATCCATTTTGTGAGCTGGTGCATTTTCCGAGGCTGCGTTGATTGCAGTGATTTAAATAAACAGCAGGCTTCCACAGAAGAACTCCATACAAATAACAAGATCATGAATAAAGTTCTAAAAGTTGATCTATAGCTGCTGGAGAAGTCAGCATCATTATCTTGCAAATAGAATCTGACATTGACTGTTGGAGTTTCTGGCAGGTGGAATGCAGCTTGGAAATAAGCGCAGTTTCTGTTGGCCTCCACTGTGTTTTCATTTATGATGAGGTGGCTGAAACTGAAGCATAGCTCTTCCATTCTGGAGCTGCTTTTATTTAAGATTGTTGCATTGCCTTGAGCTGTGTAAATATATATATATGTATGCGTGTGTGTATACTCAGGATCAGCTTCTGGATCAGTTACTGTGAACTCATTCATCTGTGAGTGATTGTGACTCAGTTCTAATATGGCTCATAATTACACACATGCATCGTCTTCATGGCCATGGTCTTTGAAACTACCTCTGAGAAATTGATGGACATTACATCTGCTTGTTGTTGTTACTGTGGAGGAAATTCCTACAGCAATAGATGCTCAGAACAATATTATTCTAAGTCTGCTATATAAATCATATCATATCATACTGTGCACACAGCTAGCTACATTCGTGCATGTTCTGGTAAACATGAGCCTACAATTACGACCAACTACCACCAGAATTTGGCTGGATGGCAACACAAAAAGGACCAAATGAAAGCAGAGATGTCTCTACCAAACATCTGGCAGGCACACACATGCCTTTTATCTCACCTTAAACTATTATCACCCCAGTGTGGCCTGCAGCATTGGGCCATAATTGTATATGATGCTGGATTAATTAGAGTAGTGTTGTGAACCATGATGGCAGCTACTAGTAGGAGGCCATCCATTTGTGTGTGTGAGGGGAGCATGTGTGTGCATGAGCAAATCAAGCAATTGCATGAGTGTTTTGTTTTATGATGCCTAGATGAGAAGTGCTTCTGAGATGGAGATATGGTTATTTGACCTGGGGCATCAAGCTGAGAAAAATAAAAGGACAGACCAGTAGAAAGGGCGAGAGAAAGAGAAGTTGTGTGCATGTGTATGTCTGTGTGTGTTCTTTATTTAACCCTTTCCTCACTTTTCTCGTTACATCCCGTCTTTTCTTTTGCTTAAGCGTCTGTGGATGTTCTTTACTGCCCTCTCCTTTTATACACCAACTCAATCTCCAGTCTTCTTCTCAACATGAAACCGACAGAGGTTCCCCATGTCTTATTAGTTTTTGCTTTTTTCCTCACCTTAGTTTCACTCTGTTCTTCCATTGTGCGTTTGCATTGTGTGTGCACATGGACATGTGTTGCGGTATATGTGCATGCCTTTCTCTACTCCTGTGTACTAGTGTGTGTGTCCAAGGTTGCATTCAAAGCCCTACCTCTTCCTATCCTCTGTCACTGGAGCCATTGCTTGGATCTTGGGCACTTCAGCTCAAATGGAATCCTGAGATGAGTCATCCCTAATCTTTGTTTATCTTTCTTTCCAACATTTGATCCACCCTCCTCACCAGCTTGCTCTGTTTTTTAATCTTTCTTTATGAGAGAAGGAGAAATTGAAACAAGGAGAAATAAGGAAGGAAAAGGGAAGGATAATGGAGGTGGAGGTCTGAAGTTCAGAAAGTAAATGAAAGCATTGTTTTTTCACAAAGGTGCATAAGCAAACTGTACGCAATGCGCAATGCTCTCTCTTTTCCAACTGCATCCCTCCAACCCAGCATGTGCTCTCTGTTGTCCCCTCCATTCAATTCCCCTCATTCCCATGTCTGACAGAGAGTGAATCATAGCCCTGGAGAGAGAGAACGGTCCTTTCACTCCAGTAAACTGACAGCAAATCAGACTCTTTTTATCATTATTTCAATTGGACCAAATATGAATGCACTCTCTCATGTGTGATGCTGCAGAGACTTTTGTTCAAAATGGGTCTCAGAGAAACAGACAGAGACATATACTAACATGCGCAAATACAAAAACACCCTGATAGGGTGTCAGGACCTTTTATCCTCTTCCCATTGTTGCAGGGGGAATAATTATGACGAGGCCTGATACATAATTCGTCTGTGATACAACAGAAAAGGCTTTGCTTGTCAGGCAGGGTTACACAAGCAGAACCTTTTCTTCTTTAGAGGCACCGTTCTGCACAGTTGGTGAAACTAAAACCTGTGCCTACATTTACATTTTGACTCAACTGACATAGTCTTACTCAAACTCTGGCATAATGTTTTTTTTTTACATGAAGGTACAAATGGAGTAAATCCATTAGTGCATTTACAAGTATTTAGATTCCCTAAAATATGACCTGCTAGAGTTTTTACACAACAGTTACCGAGTCAGGCACACAAGTGGCACCTGTCCCAAGTGAACAACGGTAAACATGCAAATGCAAAACCAGTGCAGGAGACAAAACAACTACATGTGACTTTAGAAAATGGAATTGCTGTGATCACACCTTACATACTGTACATTATGAAACAACTAACATATTCATTTGAAAAAACTTTTTAGTTTTTGCCTATTTTTATTGTCTGAACCTTCTTTCTGTCTTATCTCTTATCGGCTCTAGCCAGACAAACAGTTTTAATTTTATTTGCTGAGAATTTATATATTTGTCTCTGATATTTCTGCCTCCATGCCAGAACAATGAAGGTGAATTGAATAAATAAATAAATAAAAGACATGTTACTCTGGACACTGTGTGTACAAGTATTTTGTACCGAAATAATTATGAAAACCATTCACATTGTGTTCTGTGTATTATCCAGAGAAATGAATATATATGGTATGTGAAAAGACACCACTTTTTTAGCTTCTGTTAGTGGCCATGTTGATCTGTTGCTTGGTTGTATCATCACTTTTGTCCAGGCTGAAATACTGTAACTGGTGTTTGATGAAGTGATGTGACATTTTGCACAGACACTCATGATTCACACAGGAATAATCCTAATTATTTTGGTGATCCCCTGACTCTACAGTCACAAGCTGGAAAAACCTTTCTCTTGAAATAGCTCAACAGTTAATTAATGGTGTGGCATAAAAGTGGAAATGAGAGGCAGAAATTAATTGTCTTGATGATCCCAGTTTTGCCTGCAACACTTGAAATGTTTTATAATCTAAATAAAAGGCTTGAGAGGTTTAATTAACAACTGGTTTTATAATCACCAATTACCTAATTAGACAGTGGAAAGTCTATCATGGAGCACAAGGACACAGAGACGGCCTACATCGCTCATACAAAAGCCGACAGCCTTTCACTTGTTGACTCAATACCAGTATGTTTTATATAAGAAGAAAGAAGATGTCAAACAACAGTGTGTAGCCAAGGACAGGACCCACATGGTGGCAGCCCTGGCAATATGCTCAATATTTAACTCATATCATATAATCTTTTAAGATAAAAGGAAGATTCATAACTATGGGCAGTCATTACGTATACCAGGGTTTTAATACTTTACAAGCTGATTCCAGACCCCCATGTTTAAGATCATGTCTCTCTTTAACAAAGTTGAGTTTACCCAAGTTCATAATATTGTTTTTGTCTATCTCAGTGGGATGAGGTCAGTGTCCTGGATGACCAGGGGAAGCTCATACGAACCTTTGAGGTCTGTAATGTCAACCAAAATCCTCATCTGCAGGACAACTGGTTGGCTACTCCTTTCCTGTACCGCCACTCTGCACCACGGGTGTTTGTCACATTGCGCTTCTCGGTGCGCGACTGCGCCAGCCTGCGCTCACCATCACCCACCTGCCGAGAGACACTCACCCTGTACTATAAACAGGCTGACTCCCAGAGGGAGCTGGAGAGGACCTGGGCAGCTGAGGTGAGGCCAAAGAACAGTGACAGTGGATGTGCTGCATTGTGATTACCATGTTGTAATTACCAGACTGTTGTATATGTAACAATGCTAAACTTTTATTTACTTTGTGCCATGCCATGTGCCAGGCATTTTATTTTGGTAGGATAACATAACAGGAACCTTAGTTATCCTCATGTGAGAAACTGGACCAAGGTCAAGTATTGTAAAAGAAATGTTCTGCCTAAGACTACATGTCTCATCTAACATCCATAAATAATACATTTTAACAGGACATTTTGCAACATACCATCCCAGTTTGAACCTTGAAAATTTCCATAAAAAAGTTTCACATTTCCAGCTATGGCATCCCCGATGAGACAAGGAGACTGCAAATTAAAAGCTGCGAGCATGAATCATCCAGTCCTGGTGGTTGAGGAATCCAGCAACCATCAGCTTTTTAAAGATCAAGCCTGGTTATAGAGTAAATTAACGTTAAGTGTTTACTACAATAATAAACATTTCTTATAGCAGATGAACTGCTTCTTATGTAGAGATGTCACTAATTTATACCCAGTTACTGCCTGGTCTACAGTGTGTAGCTAAGTAAACCAGCTAAAGAGCAAAACTAACATTTGCTGTGTATATGTGGCCTTTTTAGATTAACGAGAAGAAAAGTAACATTAAATATGGCAGCATATATGACTTTAATATGATTTTAAATGATTGCTTGTTTGTTGTTTTGTTTGTGATTATTTCAGCATCCTGACAGACAGAGAATTAATAAAAAAATTTAAATTTCTAATCTATAATTATGGTTACAACTAATTTAAACAGGGATCAATTTTTCTGTTTTTCCAGCTGTTTTTTGTAACTGCTTGAAGTAAAGAACCTTCAGCATTAAGCGCAGTAAAATTAAAATATCACTGTTGTTACGCCAAAACAGCCAAACCTCTCATTAATCTATGACAAGGAGTAATTGTATAATCACCTTGATTATTGTTTTGCCTGCCAAGGAGAACTGTTGAGAATGATGGCTCCTCAGACCACACTGGTGTGAAGCACATGCTATGGTTTACAAAATGCAAACACTGTAGCCTCCAGAAATGCCACTTCTGTCTCACTAATTACACCTTTAAGGGATAAAATAAACAACACTGACCGCTATACACTCACTGAAGGGAAATCTCTGATCCTCATTTGCTGTTATCTAAGGTGTTGTCATGTTTGTTTAGTTACTGACACTGATTGTCCAAAGGCAGTTTATTTATCCATATATATAGTCTCTCTCTCTCTCTCTCTTTGGACATTTTGAGCCCTTGAGTCTGAATTGCCTCAGACACATCTGCAGTCACAGACAGTCACAGTAGGGGACTTCCAGTATTTGTATAGATGAATGCATGTCTCCTTAGGGAAGTGAGGTACTCTCTAAAATAGCAAAATCAAAGCCTGATGAGGAGTGAGGAGAGAGTCACAGAAGAGCAGGAAGCAGTGAGCACTGATAGTCTTCGCAAGGACTTGAGCATGAACCCCCACTGGGACCAGCATACTATAGATCTAAGTTGGTGTTTACTCTCTACACTAAACTATTTCATTTTGTGTATATGTCTGGGAAAAGTACAGCAAAACTATCTTTCCTCATTAGTTCTATTTTTTCTTTTGATTTAATGCTTTGTACCTTTTCACATTTTATTAAATTCTCAACCAACTTATTTTATTCTTATTTGCTCCTTTTCTAGATAGCCCACTCATGATCTTTTCCTTCAGTGTCCACTCTGCTCTTTCCTCACTACAGCCATCCAGTGGTGAGAAGGAGACCAGGGAGGGCTGGGTGAAGATCGACACAATTGCAGCTGATAAGAGTTTTTCCAAGGTGGAGCCCAGCTCACCTCACAAGTACCAACCCAACAGATACAGTCAAATTAACATCAAGACACGCAGTTTTGCACCTCTCACACGCAACGGGTAATCATCACTGTACAAACCTTTGCTGCTCATTCTTTACTAAAATCTTTACTCCAGATGATCTCACCACTCTCCATCTGAACATGTTGTAGATTTGTCCTGGCTATCGTTGACAGCGGAGCTTGTGTTTCCCTAATGGGTGTGTCTATATTCTACCGGCGCTGTGCAGTCACCAGCCTCAATTTGGCATCCTACCCTGCAACTCCCTCAGGGGCAGAGCCAGCTGCCTTAGTGCCTGTGAGCGGGACATGTGTTCCCCACAGTAAAGCACAGGGAGGCATGCCCCCTCGCATGCACTGCAATGCTGAAGGGGAGTGGATGGTCCCTGTAGGAGGATGTGTCTGTGATGAAGGCTATGAACCAAATCGCAATGGATCTGCCTGCCTGGGTAAGTTTGAGGAACACTGATAATGACTGACAGATTGGAGCTTAAAATCTTTGTATCATATTCATTTAATTTGTCATGCACCCTTTGAGTATGGATAGTTTGATTTCATGTTGCACTTCTCTAAAATTGAGGGGCTTGTGGGAGACATATTAAAAAAGAATGGTTGAAAAACATCTTTTGTGTTGCAGCAGAAGCTGAGATATCCGGACTTTTAGTCCCACCGATGACATAAGCTCTAAATACATTAGACTGTACACTTCCCATAATACAAATCAAACACACCTTTTAACTTGATGGTCCTTGCCTTGTAAACACCTGCATTTTTCAAGCTCCATACTCCTCATTTACAGTATACCTTCTAATGGTTTGTTGTCACCAAGCCAAAACCAAGATGATACTAATTCTTTCAAATATAAAAAAGATAGGTAAATCCTAAACCATGTAATAGAATCACTCTCTGGATTTTTCCATCTATAAATTCGAATTCAGAATGACTTACTTCTCAGATGGAGTTTGTATTTTGCCAGTGACCCAGGCTGTAGAACAAGACATGGCTTGTTGTACGTATACACTATACATTTTAAATTTGAACAGGTCATTACAGATGAAATATTTATTGTGGCAGCCATAATATTCACTGTTACCGGCTTTGATCAGTGGATTTCCCCTTTAAATGCACAAAGTGTGACTCTGTTCAGGAAAACTCATTTGAACTAAAATGGCCCCAAAAGACTTGCAATAAATCAACTTTCTGGGCCACGCATAGCTTCTTGTCAGTTCTCCTCTTGGTATTTCTTGAGATACGTAGCATCTGGATCAATACTGAATGGTGCTGCTGTCACTCTGATAAACAAGGGTGTTTGATGTAGAGACCAAAGGGAAAAGACAGCAGGTAGGTCAGCAGGGAGGAGACGAGAAGCAGAGACTCTATCCATTCAGTGCACTTTGTAATGATATAACTTTGCACATATTGTCTGTCATTAATAGAGTTTTACAGAAATCTTTCAAGTGCTTTATTGAGATGAGTACTGATCCAGCAATAGTAAAACTAGTCAAAAATGTTGGCACTTCTCTAAGTGGGTGTACTGTAAGTGGGGTAAAAAAAAAGAGGAGGAAACATTTGAGAAATGGACACATGGAGAAAGAGCTGGAGGAAGGAAAGAGGAGGACCACTACAGTGAGAGGGATGTGACACATTTAGGTCATGGTGATGTAATGGCCACTCGTCTGTGAACAAGTGACAGAAACTACAGGGGGAGTAGGGGGCAACGAAGCGAGATGAAGGGAGAACGAACAATAAGATGATGCAAGTTAATGACTTAAAGAACTGAAGAGGCAAATTCTAAGGGTGTGAAGGAGAAAAAGGTGATTGTGTGAGTATCTTGCTCTGATGCTCATATCCACTTTGTCCACACATGTGCGAGGAATGTCAATGTCAGGATTACAGTAAAAAAAATCCCTGTAGTCTATTAGGAATTTTATTGGCCATAATTGTTTAGCTCCCTCACATAAAGAGCCTCAAAGTCAAACTAATTAGAACACAATTAATCCTTTAATCCCACCAATTCAGCTGTGAAATGTATTCATGCTCTTTTGCTTTACATCTGCATTTGTGTCTGTTTGCATTTGATTGATATTTATTTACATATCACCCTTCAAAGCTACTCAGCTGCCAGAGCAAAACTTCACAATGACTGTCTATGAATGATCTAATAGACTGCTAAGCACACTGCTCGAGATTTTGGTCCAAGTTTTATTTGGTTATGTTTTGCTGATCAGTCACTGACTAATGATGTGAACTGGCATCGTTACACTCTTGTCCTCCCTTGGAGAAAAGAGGCAGATATTAACTGGCGATGCATGTGTCAAGTAGCCCGTCCTTATTCTCAGCAGAAAGTTGAGCACCAAACATTTTTCACTTCTAGAACTTGTACATCCTGTTCTGTTCTCCACCAAGAACATTTAATAATAGCACAAAATGAGCAAATGATAGCCAACACTGCACTATAATGTATAGGTTGGAAGCTGTAATTAAAGACACACTAGTCTGCAAAATGTTCATTTAATTTCTGGTGCCAGCACTTTGAACAGCTCTGAGAAGAAAAGAACACTTTATCAAGAAGTTAATTGACATTTACTCCCACTGACTGAAAGTGTGTCATCATAACCTCCACACGTCATCTAACACATTATTAATTGTATTAATTCCCCAGCACCCTTTCAGAATGGATTGCAACGTGAATGCACCATTTTGCTCTATTTCACTGACATCCATTAGTCTATTTAAGAAAATACCTACAATGTAAATTAATGCAGTGTGATATACATATCCATACACCCACAGCTTTGTGCCTGTAAGCAAGGCTTACTTTTAGAGACAAATAAGGGACTCCCAGACTCCTGTGAAAATTAATAGAACTACACACAGCTCTAATTGCTTTCTATTTGTTGATTTAAGGGATGTCCCATAATGCATTTATTTATAAGAGCACATTATTATGACAAGAGCTTTAAACTCTGAATGTTACTGTACATAACATTCTTCTGACATTAACATTTGTGCTACTTGGACAGTTTATGTATGGCATTTTGCTGTTAATTACTTATTTTTTGGTCTATCAGTCAGTCCACCACTTTGGTCCAGAACAACTACTGGATGGATTGCCATGGCCTTTTCTATTGACACTCATGGTCCTCAGCTGTTGAACCCAAATGACTTTTCCTCTGCATTGTCAAATGTAGTGTAATGGATGGATTGTCACAACATTTTGTCCAGACTCTAATGGTTTTCGGTGCATGAGTCCTACTGATACTGATAATTTCCTCTAGTGCCACTTATTTTTTTTAGTGTTTTCTTCCAGATGAATTGTAAAGCTGTGAGGGCAATAAGCTGCTGTTCCTGGTGAATGGAACCTGGCATTACAGCCCAGTGCTTCCTGCTGTGCTACAAGCTTTAAATGATGCCAACACTACAGGGGAAATTTGAGAAAAGCTGAACTTGATGCAAATTTTCTCCGACACCGTGACAGCAACAACAAGACAAAAGCCGATAAAACTAATTTTGATCAACTCTATCTACAAGTTGTTGACTCCTCCACTCCACTATATGAAAGAATTTAGGACAAAATGGAGGAAAGGTCAATCATCACAGTCTTTAGCTTCCCACTTTTGTATGAGGAAGGCAAACAAAGCTGCATCCAAAAATAGAAACCCACAAGAAGTAAACAGAGAAAGGCACTGACTTATCACTGGACATGTAGCTCAGAGACAAAGAACTAGGAGAGTGAGAGAGGAGATAGATGGTTTTAATATGTGGGCTAGTGATTACTCTGATGGGAAACAGCTGAGAATAATTGGGCTTGGCTGAGGCAGCTAATGCCAGCGCAAAAACCAAAATCATAACAGGAGTAGAGGAGTACCATAATAAAAATTCAGAGCCAGAAATGTGTGGGATCATGACAGCAATGAAACTAAATCAATAATAATGACAACAACACTTGAGAAGAACTAATGAGAAAAAATTTACTGTTGCCTCTTGATCAACCACAAATTTGATGCTGGATTATTGCGATAAGGCAGAGTCACCAAAACAACACCATTTGGACTGATGATAAATTAAGAAGCCAAATGAAATATCAAACTTTTAATAGAAAACATAGTTGGCATTTTGGCAGACAGACATTAAAAGATCACTCTACTATTCATAAAGCTGTTTATCTCAAGCAAGTCTAAAACAGCATTTGGCCTCTGTATGATTACTGTGACTTTTAAAGCTCATTTTGGAGATAAGCTCACCTCCAGTCTTTTGTGAAATGGTAAGGACGGAGACAGGCGTTAGCAGCAGCCGTCTGCTATGATTTTATTTTTTGACAAACAACAGAAGGATATTTTTCTCCTTTGATATGTGTAGCCTACAAGGGAATGATAGAAATCGGGGGGCATGGGCAAAAATATCATCGAACAGGAGACAAAATTACACCTGTTCAGCCAAATGTGAAATATTCTTAGTTTTGGCCACACATGATGCTTGGACAAGCCTCTTCCTGTGTTTGATTCCACTGGAATATTAAGTCACTGCAAGGATTCGGGACAAGGATTCGTACTGACTGCCCAAACAAGCTTTGGGTTAATTTAATGCCTATATTCTGTGGCATGCAACTGTGTTCTGACGGTGAAATATTCAGCATGTCAGATTGTCCTGATATGTCACCAAGCACATTCAGTCTTCCACACACACCTCCTCTTACTATCCTGAGGCATGTTGTGGTGGGAAACTACAATATTTGAGGAAGTAAAATGTAAAAATGTGGCTTTAGTTGTAGTGTGATTGGATGATTCCACATGAGAGATGGTATTGACTGAACCTCACTGTGGGAGAGTAGCCAGTGATGACAAGAAACGTCATTACATCTTTTGCCTTCAGGGGGATATTAATTTGATCATCAGCACAAGTAGTAGAATAATAAGAGTACTGAAGTCCTTTTGAGATGGATAGAAACTTTATTGGTCCCAATGGAAATTCAGGTAGTTTTGTTATGAGATTTGTAATCCAGAGCAGTAGTCAAGATGTTAGAACTACTGAGGTAATGAGTCCAAATTCCACAAGTGCTTAAGGCTGACCAGCAAACACCAAGGTACATTTTTTTAATGTATTCAAATTTTTCTCACTGTACTTTTTTAGATAGGATGGTGATTCACAAATATCAGATTGACCCCTTTAAACTACTATGTGTAATGTCTTTATAAAACTAAATAAAAACATCTCGTCTCCTCGCAGTCTCCAAGTTCACATAAATAATGCTGAGGCCATGATCGCAGTGTTTTCACTGGCAGCTGCCGTCCGGTTTGAATCTACTGTCAGAGTCATGATGATGAGGCAAGATGTTTTTTAAAAACTGATGAATAGTGTGTTCATCAAACCCCAGCTTGGGCAGGTGCAGGACAAAAACAGCATACAAAGGAACAAGAAAAATCAGTCCGCACCCTGAAAACCACTAGCTCTCAAAACTCAAGCAAACATCAATGTGGAAGAAAGATAGTTTACAGTATATATATACACATAAAGTTTCGCCTTCTTACTGTATTACTAGGCTCATTTTCATTATGTAATTTCCTAATTGTAGCTGAAGGTTTCATTTTGTGTTTGCCTGATAAAGACTTTGAAGGTCCAAAACTCTTGGGAATTTGCAGTATTCAGTGTGTAGGCTACAGTGGGTCTCTTTTCCCTTTTGTAAACATATAGGATGTGGCTAAAAGAGTCTGTGGAATTTAATACTGTGCACTAAAATTGGAAATAATTTTCTTTGGCCTGTCACTATTTTAATAAAGCTCAGCTTCCATTCTTGCTGCAGTAATGGCTGTGAAAAGTTACTTGTTTATGCAGTAAAAGCCAACAAAGGATTTCTTGCTCTTACATATGGAAATGGGCAAAATTAGAGCACATATGATTGAGTCTCTTTCCAGGCTGCATCACATAACAAAATGGAGGAAATGGAGGCTGGAGGGACGCAGCAAAAAGCATTTACAGTTGGGAACCTTGTGTGCCCATCTCTCCTGCTGTGTGGTCACATCTGTGACCAAGTTTATGTGTGTTTGTGTATGCGCGTGTGTGTCTGCAAGACAGGGAGAGATTATGCTGGGAGCCAAAAGAGAGGACGAGTGCATGAAAGAGGAAGAGAGAAAGAGAGAAATTGGGTCAGTGATCTGCATTGCAAAGCATTGTGTTAATGTTAGATTACTCACCTCATTGTTGTCTGTTTCTGTTGCTTTTGATCAATTTAGAAATACATTTTAGTTTTTGATTGTACTTATTTGTCTCTGTGCATGTTACAGCTTGTTTGTATGCAACATTTGCCAAGCTAACCTCTGTTTATGTGCCTATTTGGATTTATTTGATTCCACATGTGATCCCTTCCGATCATCAGTTAAGTTAGATTAAACCTTATTGCCATTGCACGTAATTAGAAGTACAATAAAATGGAATTCAGCAACTAAACAGATAATACAAACAATTCAAAATACAGCATGTACCTAATTAACAATATGCAGAGGAGTCGGTTATGATACAGCATCTAATGACTGGAATATTTCTTGTTTTTTCTTCTTAAAATTAGGTTTATTGGTAAAGTTAGTTTGATTTCTATTACCAACCCTCACTGTAACCCTCAGGTGCACTGCTGTAGAGGTACTGAATGTGTGTCCTTGGTTCACGATGGTCATGAATGGTCTACTTTATAGATGGGAAGGAAATGATGGAGGGAGTCGAGGGGATGTGTGAGGGCAAAGGGCTTGAGCTTTCATTGGCTGTTGTAATTAGGTGGATATAGTTACAGAGGAGGAAATGGGGGTCGAGTTGTCACTGGAGCTCGTAACAGCCCGACAACAAAGTCATGTTTCATGTGAGAGCCGTAAGAGAACACGTCTGGTAATGTCCTGTTAGGACATAAAAGCTGGAGGAATCTTTATTCCCCTCCCTCCCTCTGTTGTCACTCTCCCACTGTCTTTCCTTTTCTCTTTCCTCATTTCTTACTCATCATCTAGTGCTCATATATATAATCCTACTGTTCATCCTACAGCTGTCCTGGGCAATCCATCTCCTTGTTCGCCTCTTTCTTTTCTTTAGTTTACTCTCCCTCTGTGATCTTTTAACATCCTTTTGACTATCTCCTTCTTTTCACTGTTCACACCTGTTTGAAAGCAAAGTCAGCTCCCTGAGACAAGTGAGAACACAGAAAGGCTTTTATCTGCTCATTCTTTCCCTTTTTGACATCCTGCCTTCTTATCTTCTCCCATTCCCATGGTGCCTAGCACATACAACATGTCAAATTTAAGACATGTTCTTGACAAAGCTATAGAAATAAGGCCAGAGAGCTGCTCCCATTGACCATAATAAACAAACACACAGATCCTCTCTCAACCTCCATTTCTAAGAGCACTTGAACACTTTTTAATAACAGATGAGCGGGTCCTTCTTTTAAGCTGTTGTATCAGACAGGTGTGTCCTTTACACACTCAAATATACAAGAAGGTCTCTCAGTATGAGAATATACACACACTCTGCATTTATCTTACAAAGTGACCTCTTTTTGAATGATGCGGCATTTAATTGACACTGCTTTAGGCATTTTCTCCCCCTCTCTCTCTCTCACAGACATGCTTGCACACACGCCCATGTACTTCTATCTATCTGAGGACACTCATTGACATAATGCATTCCCTAGCCCCTAACCCTAACACTTAACCATCAGAACTAAATGCCTAACCCTAACCTTTATCCTAACATCTAACCTAAACCTAATTCTAATCTGAACCCTAAAACCAAGTCCCAAAAAGGTGTTTTGCAAAGTGAGGATCAGCCAAAATGTCTTCACTCTGTAGCAAAAAATACTTTTTTGGTCCTCACTACATAGCAAGTACAGGAACACACACACATACATACATCTCTGGCATGCAGCGGGCTGACAGACAGACAGACAGAGAGACAAGGGTCTGTGGCTGTAAGTAAGGCCCAAACCCCATGGTTGTAGAAACCAGTGAGTCAGCACTGCTGAGGTTATTGATGATGACAGGGGGCTTTAATTGTTCTGTATCTTCTCCCCGAAGGCAGCAGCTCAAACAGACAATGTTCAGGGTGTGATGGGTCCTGCAAAATGTTTTGTGCTTTTTTCAAGCAACGGGAACTGTACAGTTCTTCCAGAGATGGTAGGGGGCAGCCGATGATCTTCTGAGCTCTGGTGATAACTCTCTGGAGCGCTCTCCTGTCTGCAGCTGTGCAACTGGCAAACCAGGCACAGACACAGTATGTTAAAATGCTCTCTATCGTGCAGCGGTAGAAGGACACCAGCAGTTTCTCATTCAGATTGTTTCTCTTCAAAAGACTGAGAAAATACAATCTCTGCTGGGCCTTCTTTACCAAAGCAATGGTATTAGCGCCCCAAGTCAGGTGCTGCTCAAAGATGACGCCCAGGAACCCAAAAGCGGCCACCCTCTCCACCTGGACTCCATCAATGAACAGTGGCTTAATGTCTGTTTTATTCCTCCTAAAGTCCACCACCAGTTCCTTGGTCTTGGCGGTGTTGAGGATCAGGTTGTTTTCCCGACACCAGCCAGAAAGCCACTCTACCTCATCCCGGTACGCGGACTCATCATTCCCGGAGATAAGCCCCACGACAGTGGTGTCATCAGCGAACTTAATGATGGTGTTGCTGGGGTGGGTAGAGGTACAGTCTTGTGTATATAGGGTATAAAGCAGGGGACTCAGCACACAGCCCTGTGGGGAGCCGGTACTGAGAGTGAGGGCAGTCGACATATGGGAACCTACTCTAACCCTCTGCGGGCGGGCAGTCAAGAAATCCAGAATCCAATGGCATATGGAGCTGGAAAGTCCAAGAGCCTGTAGTTTGGACACAAGTCTGTGAGGGAGGATGGTGTTAAAGGCGGAACTAGAATCCACAAACAGCAACCGCACATAGCTCCCCGGCTGCTCCAAATGAGACAGAGCAGTATGGAGAGTGGTGTTGATGGCATCCTCTGTAGATCTATTTGCCCGGTATGCAAACTGGTGGCTGTCAAGGTTAGATGGAAGACATGAGGTGATATAACTACGTACCAGTTTCTCGAAACACTTCATGATAACCGGGGTGAGTGCAACTGGTCTATAATCCTTAGGGCTGGTACAGTAGTGGGTATAGGTGGGTAACTTCATTTATTGGATTATAAACTGTGAAGAAAACTCAACCCTGTCACTTCCTATCTTTCTGCAGCCTGCCCTGTGGGCTACTTCAAATCTGTTTTGGGCTCTGTTCCCTGCTCGATGTGTCCTCCCAACAGCAGAACCAGCCAGGAGGGTTCGAGTGTGTGTGAATGTCGCAGCGGCTTTTACCGGGCGGCCAGTGATGCCAACTCTTCTGCCTGCACAAGTGAGCTATCCCTCTTTGTTTGTTTATGCCTGGTTCCCACAAGGCGCCTTAAAGAAGTAATTTGCCATTTACTCAGACTATGAGAATCAAGATGTTAGTGAACAAAACCCATCCATTTTCTAATCAAAATAATGGAATTTTAATTACACCAGCAGAAAAAAAGTTAATTATTTAATGTTTTTGTTGTCCTGTCTTAAATTGCATCATTGCAAACTTAGTTAAATGCCTTTGTCGGCATGTAGCTTCCTTCGTGTCATCTAAGTGTAAGTGGTCAAGTGTGATGATGAGTTTTCCTCTCCTTCCTCATGTTCAAAATACAACAAGAACACAATACAATGAAGAGAGAATATATGCTACATGGGAGCTGTTTGTGCAAATATTCAGCAGTGAGTGTGCAATTATGCATGTAGGTAAACAGTACAGATGGAATTACATGAGGTAGATCCTGAGTCAGCTGTTTAGGAGTCTGATGGCTGTCGGGAAAAAAAGAGTTTTTCAGTTTAGAGGTCCTGCATTTCACACTTCTGAGCCTCTTACCAGAGAGTAGGGGTATGAACAGTCCATGCTGGGGGTGAGATCTTTGAGGATGGAGGCAGCTTTCCTACGCACCCTGCGGTAGTAAATGCTCTGCAGAGAGGGCAGAGGAGTCCTAGTGATCTTCTCCACAGTCTTTACCACTCTCTGCAGGCACTTGCGGTCCATAGCAGTAGTGCTGCCATACCAGACAGTGATGCA
>NW_018128072.1:1133030-1150696 GCF_001952655.1 Monopterus albus
GCTGAGATTATTGTCCTTGCACCATGACCCCAGACCGGCCACCTCCCTCCTGTAGGCTGCTTCGTCCCCGCCAGTGATGTGACCAATCACTGTGGTGTTGTCCGCAAACTTTAGGATGATGTTGTCTTTGTGGGAGGTGACACAGTCGTGGGTAAACAGGGTGTAGAGGATGGGACTGAGGACACATCCTTGTGGAGTGCCAGTGTTCGTGATGATGCTGGCTGAAGTCCTATTGCCAATCCTGACAGTCTGGGGCCTGCCAGTCAGAAAGTCCAGGAGCCAGCCACAGAGGGTGGGGTGCAGAACCAGTGTGGACAGTTTGTGGGTGAGTTTGCGGGGGACAACTGTGCTGAAGGCGGAGCTGTAGTCAATGAAGAGTATCCTGATGTAGGAGTCTCCATTTTCCAGGTGAGAGAGGGAATAGTGGAGGGCAGCTGCGATGGCATCTGAGTTAGCCCTGTTGGGCTGGTAGGCATACTGCAGGAGATCCAGGGTGTCCGGTATACTGCTCTGAATGCAGGCCAGCACCACTCTCTCAAAACACTTCATATTAATTGGGGTGAGTGCCACTGGCCTGTAGTCGTTCAGGCAGGTGACCGGGCTCTTCTTGGGAAGGGGGACGATGGTTGTGGTCTTAAAGCAGGTGGGAACGATGCTCTGGCTGAGGGAGAGGTTGAAGATGGCGGTGAGAACATCAGCTAGCTCGCTAGCACATGCCCTCAGAGCCCTCCCAGGGATGTTGTCTGCTTTGCAGGGGTTGATCCTTCCCAGGACTTTGCATACCTGGCCTGGCGAGACAATTACTTACATTATGTACTGTATGTCAAACCCCTCCCATTCAATGCCTCTGTTTTCTCCACAGCTCCTCCCTCTGCTCCTGTTTCCCTGACCTGGGAGTATGACAGCAGCGATGGCGGGGTTTCCTTAAGGTGGCGCGCTCCAGTGGACATGGGAGGCCGCAGTGAGGTGTGGTATGGGGTGGTGTGTCGCATCTGCCCCTCAGCCACCTTTACTAACCCGGCGTCATGTTCCTGGTGTGGGGAGGGCGTCACCTTCAGCCCCTCCCAGACAAACCTAAAACAAACCAAGGTCACCCTCAACAATCTGCTGACCAGAGTCACATATCTCATACAGGTAGTGGAAAAAACACCTTCAGCTTTCACTATGTAGTAAGTCTAAAATGTATTTGAGAGTTAATTGTTTCGACCATACTTACTATTCCGGACAACTTGTGAATGTTTGGAGTGAATCACTGGGGCCAATTGGAGGTTGTTTTAAAAATGTCTCCTGTGCTGTATTGTTCTATAAGCTCCACATCAGCAAATACAACTAACATTTATTTTTTATCTTTACTTAACTCGACTAAATCAAGCTTTCCCATTGACTGGTGGCTGTTGACTGGCCGACACAGCTGCACATGTCAGACTTTGTTTTTCCAACACTGAAGCACATCATAAAAGTGAACAGGAAAAAGCTTTGTGTGTAACATTTATGCTTTGTTCTTACTGACAGGTGCAAGCCATGAATGAGGTGTCAGCTTTGAGTCCTTTTTCAGCTCGATACACAAGCATCAATTTCACTACAAGCCAGTCAGGTGAGCACGGGACAGATAGGGTGGAAAAAGATGAGATGAAAGAGGAAGAGATGCTGTGATGATGATGTTTGTGTAGATGCTGTGAGCATCCTTTGGGTGTATTTGGGTTTTTCTCTACCCTCTTTCTTCCTCTCTGTTGAGGTTACAATATCCTGTCACATCTCATTTACAGTCACTGTGAAGGAAGAAAGAGACAAAAATGAGATATGGGAAGAGAAAAAGACAAACAAAGATTAAAGTAGACAAGTGGGTAGAGGAGATTACAGCACTGTTCAGACAAACTATACCATTATACAATTTTCCAAGAAACCAATCAAGATTTATCAGAATTTTCAATGAAACTAATCATCTAAAACCTTTTTCTGTGCTCTCAGAGATCATTGATTAAATTAATGGAATGCCAGCTCATTCCCTTTTATAGATGTAGCTGACCAACACAATAACTAGATCCTGCTTGGTTCTCCAAGAGGACTCCCACTCCATTCCACTTTCATGCTGTACTAAATCTCCTCCACCATCTCTGTAACGCTGCCCCCATGTGGTCACTGTTACTTCAACACACCTATACTCATTCTCAGTTGTAGGCTGAGGAGTGCTGTAGTGGCAGGTTAGTTGGTCACTCTCAAGGGAATTTTCAGTCTGGCTCAGACATTGTCTCCCACAGTTCCCAGCACAGTTCCTATGATGCATCAGCTGCGCCGTGCCCCAGACTCCATCACTCTCTCGTGGCCTCAGCCGGACAGACCCAATGGAGACATACTGGAGTACCAGCTCAGATATTATGACAAGGTACACTTAGTGAACAAACGCATATATGCACACACATCCCACAGTGACACATGACATGTTTCACCAAGACGTCCTTTCTCGGTGTCCCCCAGGGTTCAGATGTGGACAGTGCAGTGAGCGTGTACAGCGAGACCAACACAGTGACCGTCCACTCTCTGATTCCTGGCTCCATCTACGCCTTCCAGATCAGAGCTCGAAATGAACGAGGCTACGGACCCTACAGCCACACCATCTACTTCACCACACTGCCTCTGGGTACAACGCCTATTTAATACCAGTGAAATCCATCTCAAAGTGCATTACTGTAATTAACACACAACTGAAATGGTGTAATTTATCGTCTATATGGTATAAGTAGCCCTTAATAATATAAAGAAAAAGATCCTTAATGAGAGTAAGACACATACAGTAAATAACAGAATAGTGTGATCAGTACTAAGTGTATAATGAGTCTTGAATTAATTTGTGGTTAAAACTAATGGCCTTAGGAATATGACAGAAAAAAACTGTAGGAAAGAGTATTAAAGTACTGTATATTTAAATAGAAGTTGACTTAAATTTGTCCCAGATAAAAGTGAGATTGTGTTGAAGGAAACACAAAAGTAGCTCTTTGAAAGATGACTGTGTTTGGTTTGTGACCCACCCTGGTACAAAACCACAAACCAACTCTTTCTTTTTTCCAAAAATGCTCTTGGAAGTGATTTGACCATTTTTTTTAAATAACAAAGTTTCCTGAGTTCCGTTCACTCCATGTCAGTCAAATTTGTTTCATTAGAATACTATTATCAGTGCAATATATCAATATCAGTAGCTACTCAGTATCAATACTGTTTTTTGGTACCCTCAGAGAACCTACAGGGGAAGAGGTTCGAAGTTAAACACAATTTCAAACTGTGGTCTATTCTACATTCTGTAGCTGCAATATTCAGTCAAATACTACTGTAAATGAATATAACATATCTCAATTTAGAATGTACATACATGAAAATCTATATTACTAACTGCAGTGTCTGTAATCAGTTTCTCATTTTCTCTCCCACAGAGGAACATTCACAGCAGATCCAGAATGGACTTCCTCTGCTGGTGGGGTCGGTGATGGGTGGGGCGGCATTTCTCCTTGTTGTGACAGCAATTGTGGTTGTGGTTGTATTTCGGAGGTAGGTGATTAATCTATACCCAAGGCCATACATGTGATTTTGATTTTTTTTAATCATGTCCACATTCACCTATTTGTTTGTTTTTACATGACAGTAAGAGAAGGGAGAGTCCGTACAGTGACAGGCTCCAAAGATACATTAGTAACCGAGGTGAGCATGGGTATATTTAATCTAAATGGGTATATTTAATTTCAAATAAATAATTTTACTGAATTTAATTTAAACTAAAGGGATGTTTTTACTTTTTGCAAAAGGGCCACCTATTACAACAACATTGTGAATGATATGGATGCACACATATAATGAAGCTCTGTGACTAACAAAGTAATATTTATTTGTATGTATAAATTCAATAATTTCTTTATTATTGAGGTAAAAGTGGTGTTGTACTGTACTACATTACATTCAGAGGTGTTCCTAATATTCTGACCCCCTCATGTATGTAGCTGAAACCTTAACACCAGCCTAACACCACCTTTAACTATGACCTCAGTAATAAATATATAATTGAATTTATACATTTATGACAATTTAACCAAAAACTGAAAAATGTTGAGCTTCATAAACACAGATGTTAAGACGGAAGTGTTGCACTGAACTGCACACAGTTGCACAGGTGTACCTAATAAAGTAGCCAGGAAGTGTAGACTGTGTAGAACAAGGTTTTTCTGCTGTGCAGTAAAAGAGCACCCTAACTTAGTGTCATGATAATAAATATGAGTTTACATGTCAGATACAAAGGAATAAACATTTTAAACCTTTGTTAATTCCAGGTGGAATCAAGTATTATGTGGACCCATCTACTTATGAGGACCCCAGCGAGGCGGTCAAAGAGTTTGCCCGTGAGATAGACCCCACTCACCTCAAGATAGAGGAGGTGATCGGTGCAGGTAGGCCTGGTACTCTTTTTTTTCCAGTCTAACTGTAGTTATGTAAAAACCGTCAACACAGTATAATCTGCTCCACCTCCTCTTCACTCCAGCCCAGTTTGGCGAAGTTTCTCGGGGCCGTTATCGGCCACTGGGTCGCAGGGAGGTGCTGGTAGTGGTGAAGACTCTACGATGGGGGGCATCTGACAGAGAGAGAGCGATGTTCCTCAGTGAAGCAGGGGTCATGGGACAGTTTGATCACCCCAACGTGCTGAAGCTGGAAGGTGTGGTCACTCGCAGTCTCCCAGCGAGGATCATCACTGAGTTCATGGAGAATGGGCCCCTGGACACATTCCTCAGGGTAGCAAAATAATACCACACTCATGTACTGTGCCTTATTGCTACTGACTACACACATTTTGTTACATCTTAGCCATTTCTTCCTCTCCTGTCTTATTTCCCTGTGCCCTCCCTCTGTCCTGTTACCTGTAACTCTGTAATTTCAGGAGAACAAGGGCCAGTTCAGCATCCTCCAGCTTGTTGGGATGCTCCGGGGAGTTGGTGCAGGGATGTGTTACCTCTCTGAGAGAAACTTTGTCCACCGGGACTTGGCGGCCAGAAATGTGCTGGTCAACTCCAACCTGGTCTGCAAGGTGTCTGACTTTGGCCTGTCCCGACTCATGAGGGGCCTGGACCACAACATACCTACATATACTGCCTCACTGGTATCTACAGGGATAATGAGTCTCAGTGGCTTTTTAAATGTTCTTGATGTGTAATTCAACTTCTACTGTAGTGTACAGTATTTCTTCAATGTCTGTATTGGTCCTCCATCAGGGCACTAAGATTCCTGTGAGGTGGACGGCACCAGAAACTTTTCAGCATCGCAAGTTCAGCTCAGCTAGTGATGTCTGGAGCTTTGGCATACTGATGTGGGAAGTGATGTCATATGGAGAGCGTCCCTACTGGGATATGAGCAATCAAGAAGTGAGTATGAAGCAGAATACAGTCTGAGCAGGAGACACACTTCAGAAAGTGTTATTGTCTTTAAGTTATTTTATCGGTGCCTTTTTAATTAGACATGTTCAAGTGATTTATGTGATTGCGTGAAAGTGGTTTATGGTTTGTAACTTGTCATTGTTGCTGCTGTCAGTGGTGGAAGAAGTACTCAGATTGTAGCAGTGCCATCCATCCATTATCTATACTCCTTATCCTGAGGAGCTGACACTGGACGAGCGGTGGGATACACCCTGGACAGGTTGCCAGTCTATCACAGGGCTAGTAGCAATACCACAGTGTAAAAATACTCTCTTACAAGGAAAAGTCCTGCATACAAATTGTTATTTAAGTAAAAGTACAAATATATTAGCTTAAATATGCTTAAAGTACTATAAGCAGAAAGGCACAATTTATATTAATGTATATCATATTATTGGACTAAAATTATCAATGTATTATTGCATACATCACATTTAATGTTGCAGCTGGCAAAGGTTCAGTAAAGGATCAAGGATCAGTAAAGTCTGATTCTACTGTATTTTGTTTAATCTCAGTCTGAAAAGTAACTAGTAACTAAAGCTTTCAAATAAATGTATTGAGTAAAATGCATGACATTTGTCTGTAAAATGTAGTGAAGTCGAAGTATAAAGTAGCAGAAAATGAAAATACTCAAATGTACTTGGTTACTTTCCACCTCTGGCTTCTGTCTTGCCCAGGTCTCTCTTGAAAATGAAATATGGAATCTCAGTAAGATATTACCTGAAAAAATAAAATGTTAGGAGTTCATTGTTTACAAGTAAAACTTTATTTTGCAAAGCAAATAGTGGTGGTGTACAGTGTAAAATGCAGTACATTATTTGAAAGCTGGTGGAATAAAAGTGTAATGTCTAGCTAAAGGAAAGTACCAACCATTAGAAAAGCACAGACAACTACTTGAATAAATGTACTTTATCACTGTGCTCCTCTTCTTTATTTAGCAGACACATTTAAATGGCAACAAAATGCCAGGCAGCTTGGATTTACATAATATTCTCTTAGTCACACTTGCAGACCCTCAGCGGTCAGTGACCTTTTATATAAAGCAGTTGCACAAGACTCCTCACACCATCTGCGCTGCTTACTGTGTGTCTCAAGTGTCTCTCTCACTTTCTCTCTGCAGGTAATTAAAGCAGTAGCAGACCAGTATCGTCTCCCTGCCCCCCACAACTGCCCCCCTGCCCTCCACTCTCTGATGCTTCAGTGCTGGCAGGCTGATCGAGGGGCACGGCCAGCCTTCGACTCACTCCTGTCCTCTTTGGATCGACTCATCAGGAACCCTGCATCCCTCAAAATGGAGCCAACTCGGTGAGAGTCAGCTTCTGACAAACACATCAACAAAACAAAGGCACAGCAGGTGCTCTTATTTTTGGCATTTCCACCTTTATAGAAGCTGCTCTCTGCCGCTCCTCAGCCCTACCCCCACAGACTTAACGTCAGTGTCAACAGTCAGCGATTGGCTAAAGGCGCTGAGGATGGAGAGATATCAGGATGAGTTTGATGGAGCACACCTGGACACATTAGACAGAGTCAGCAGGCTCACCATGGAGTGAGTATGCATGGTTACTACTGTAACTTTCAAATCATGCAAAACCACCAGTATTGTCATGTAAACAATAGTTAGAATACATACAGTAACAAGCTGAATTGTTGAACTAAAGTTCATCTGCTCTGTCCTTCAGCGATGTCCAAAATCTCGGGGTGAACCTGCTTGGACACCAGAGGAAGATTGTCAGCGCGGCCCAGCAGCTCAGGGCCTATCTGACGAAAGGGCAGGTGGAAGTGTGAAATCCACCTACAGTACAACCTGTGCCATGAATTTTTATGGTTTTCACATTCCTCTGCTTGTTGCATCTGGTTTCTGCAACACTTTTATGTCATGGAGCACATTTAAAGCAAAAAGAAAAAATTGTATCAACTTAAGGTGCCATTGTGCGTACTGATAAACCCACCACAACAATGAGAAGGGATGAAAAAAGAGGATCTGCCAGTGACTCAGTGCACTATGGGAGCTGCAGTCCAGGTAAAAGTGAAGTTAGGGAGATACTGAGGAGAGGGACTTCAAAGATTTCTCAATGTTTTTTACATTTTTTGGGTACTAGATTTCACTTTACTGTTGACTGCCTTCTTCTCTCCTCACTCATCTCTCTCACGTTACCTCTCACCTTCTCTTCCACTTCTGGCCCTCCCCGCCCCCAGACCTCTTGGTTTCTTCACCCTCAGTGAGTACAACGAAACTATACAAATATGTTTTGTTAAATAAAATACATATTCAGCTTTCCCCTCACAAAGAATTGCGTGCAGACAATCAAAGCATTTTCTAATATATTTTGACTTCTTTTTTCAGATCCTATCACTTCCTCTCTGTTTAAAATGCAAATGCTAAAAACTCTTAAACGTTAAAAAGTAAACGGTTTACTACCTAGACATTTATGGTATTGCTATTAGCTTTCAAATAAATGTATATTTTGTCCAGTTTTTCAGCAAAATGTTAATAAACCCAGAAGTTCAAAGGCAGTATCATAAGCCCTGAGGTTAGATAATGAATCACTGCCATGAAACTAGGAAAACAAAAACTTAAGAGAAAACTTATTTCAAAGCTGCATTTTCCCAGTTTGAAAGACACATCTAGGATGTGAGAACAGCCCCGTTTGTGTGTCACGCCTGTCAGTGACAGCAGAGCTCATAAATTGTAAAACTGCAAAACACTGAAAACACAAACATTCATCTGTGATGAAGACAGAATGGAACAGCACCCACCTTTATGTGGATGTTTCACACTTCACATCTTTTAGTTGTTTGCTGGAGTAAAAATACTGACACTGTCACTAAAGCATTTTGAATGTGTGAAATGGGAAAGATGGAAGAAAATCTGATACACTTGATTTACACTTGAAGAAAGAAGGCACAACATGTTGTAAGTATGTACCTGTTGTCTGAAACATGAGGGGGGGCAGTATGTATGTGAGTGTCTACTTGAGTGTTTACCACTATTCCATCATTGTAAAATAAATATCATTTTATTTAAAAAAACAACAACCTTTGCTTCATATTTCACTAGGTGTTATGTATCCTAACCTAATAGAACTACTCCAGTCTTTTTACTACAAAAAAGGTCATCAGATTAATTATACATTCTCCTTATAATACCCCAACAAATCCTTTGTTTATTCAGTTGAAAACATTAAAATTCTATGACTTGGTAGATTTGTGTACTGCTAAACTTATTTTTAAGGCAAAACAACAAACCCTCCCTCAGTCTTTGCAAGCTATGTTCAGCATAAGGGAAAGTAATTATGACCTTAGAGGGACATATATGTTTAACAAACCATATTGTAGAGCTAAATTAAGTAGTAACTGCCCATCTAATAAAGGTGTTCAGTTGTGGAATAGTTTTCCTGATGAAATAAAAATGGCTACTTCATTACCACAGTTTAAAATACTTTATAAAATAATGGTAATAAAAAGATATACTCAATAATGATAATAATAAGGAAAATAATAATAATAATCATAATGCATGTTCTTCTGAATATATATTCAGAATACTCAATATTTTTTATATTAAATGTATGTCCATTAGTGCTGCTTGTGTGGAGTAAGAGTAGGCATAATAAGCTTTAGCTTCAGCCTACACCTTTGGTCAATAAACATTTTGTTTTATTTATTTCATTTTATTTTTGTATGATTAAGTATGTGTGCATACATGCTTTTGTTCAAATTGATGTATGCACCCTTATGTTTCATGCTTTTTTTGTGTAAAATATCAGCAATTCTAATTTTGCTTGTTGACCAAAAACCTAATAATAATAATTATCAATACAGTTATGTTTTACCTGCCAGGCAATTTAAAATTTATATATTTCAGTTTAATTTGAAGAAATGTATGTAAATATGACTCACAAAGATAATCGTGAAAAGAAGCTTTCAAAGAGTACTGAACCAGTCAGTGCCACTCACTCTCAGTTTGATTCCAGCTGAGCAGAGTTGTGCTCCCTCTTGCTGCCTTCCTTGGTTTTTCTGTCTTTGCGTAATGTCCTGCTATGTGAAGGCATTGTCTACTGTAACCAAAATTAACTTTAATTTTTAAAATGCATTACAATGTAAATATTACAGGTTATCTCATAACAAAAAAATAAGATAATTTCTATGAGCTACTAGTTTAATTTGATTGTTTGTAGAAAATTCATCACAGCCTGAATGATGCATGCTCCTGCACATAGCAGCTCATGTCACAAGCTAGAAAGCTTATGTCATATTTCAAACTACTGTGGACATTAACTTCTTTTAAGCTAACATTTGTTTGCTTGCTATATGAAAGAAGTAAACGTCAGCTACTTTCTAAAAGAAGTTAACATCTGTGTTAGCATGTTATATAGAAGAATCTGTTGGCTTCCAAAATGGAGACTAGCTTGGAACAACAAAGGCAAGAAAACTGGCTCAGCAACATAAGATAACACACTGTAAATAAATAAATAATAATTAAACAATGAACACAGGGAACTAGTCTGGCAGGAGAACACAGGATTACTGGCAAGTATCAAGTAAGTTTTGTCCTTGCAGGTACATGGGTAGTTGACAAACAAAGAGGAAAGAAAAGGGCTTTTTTTTGGTAAAACACCAATTGTGAAGAAAAAATACACATAGGCTACACTGCACTGCACTTTGGTGTGACATAAAAATCTAAGAAAATAAAATCTTCAATAATATACAGACAGCATGACAGAAACATATATCTTAATTGTTCTTATTTATTTATTATGACTATGAATAACAATTTTTCCCCATGACTTATTGAAGTTGATGGACTTTAAATAAATATGAGTCAAACTTTGATGTCATCCTTTTAAAAACGTTGAAACATATCAATTCAAGATGAGTGATGAATATAACTCGCCTAAAGCAGCTGCAAACTGATATTTTAAAGATATTTTGAAGTAAAAACTAATTTTTAGTTCTTTTATGTGTCGCACCATAGGACAATATGTCACACTAGAAGACAAAAATGTTCAATATGTCAAAGATGAAGAGTTAAATTTTGAGCAAGCAGTATCAACCTTGTTTTTTTTTATTTACAAAACAAAAAATAATAGCTTTCATCAACAAAATGAATGGTGACTCCCTGACAGAGCAAACATGCTGCTGGTGGTGTATCACTGGAGGAAGATCAGGGTACAGTAGAAATTGTTATCTTCACGTCTGCAAGACCGACTAGGGCAGGAGCTTGAGTTGGCTGGAACTCAGGCTTTATGGCTGTTGTGGCTGGCTGCAGATGGAGTTTGGGCATGCAGGGTGGCTGGGCCTGGGGCTCAGGGGTGCAGGCAGATAGGGACAGGAACCCGAGTACGCCGGCAGGCAGGAACTGGAACTGTAACCTGCGTGCAAAGGACAGTCAGACGGGCAGACTAAGGAACAAAAGGTGAAATGGAGCTAGGAAGCTTTGAGCCTTGAGGAAGGTAGGAGGCTAGGATGCCCAAAGCTAGCTACTTGAGCAGCTAGTAGACTGTTAGCACACTCAGTGCTACACAATTTACTCCTTAGTAGGAGCAGTACACTAAGTCTATATTAGCCAGATTGTACTGTAAGGATTTAGAAATAAAGGACCAAATGAAATCTAAAGACACCACTAAACACAGAAACTAACTTGGGAGAATGTAACAACACAAAAATGAAGACTGGTTCGAAACAACACAAGCAGGAAAATGACTCAACATAAGATAACACAAATAACATTGAACACAGGGGAATAGTCTAACTGGAGCACATGGGATTACTGGGAAGTATCACACAAGTTTTGTCCTTTCAGGTACAGTAAATATTGACACAAACAATATGATAGGGCATGTTGAACAAACACGTACATGTCAGGTAAGAAGTTTCAGTCCTTATAATAAGTAGCACACAACTAGACAGAGGTCAGGCTGAGACAGAGTGTGAAGCAGAAGACAGTTCAAAGCCAGATAAATGTTAATCAAGGAAATCTGAGCAGGGAACTAACCAAGTGGATGACGGAACTAGATTGGCAACAAACAAAGAACACATAAACAGATCTACGACAGAACTGGTGAGTAGGCTGGAGTCACTAGTAGCGCTAGTTTGACAATCTGGCAACAAATAAATGCAGAGAGCTGGCTGGTATACTGACTGATTGATCACTCTGATGGAAAACAGATGAGTGTAAGTGGAATGGTAAATCTGGGACAGAGACAGACGCAGCAGCATTGTACCAAATATATATATATATAATTAAATATAATGTGACTAATGACAACTTGTATAAAGGTGCTTTATAAATAGTTTTAATTGACTGACTTATTGACAGGACAAGTTGTGTCTATAGCCTTGATAGCTATAATTCTGTGACGATGTACTGAGGCACAACAGCGCTTTCAACTAAATGCTGTGTCAGCATGCTAACATGCTCACGTAACCATCATGTTCTTAAGATAAGATAATAATGAGATAAGATGAACTTTAATGTCTCTGAAGGGAAATTCATCTTGGGCACAAGTGCATCGTCTAGCTCCATACCAGATGCACAAGTGAAACAATGTCCATGTTTATAATAGCCTATATAAAAATTATTTAAAAGGATTGTAATAAGTATTGATATTAGTCAGAAATACTATAAGATAAGATAGATAGGATATACTATACATGGTCCCATATGGTTAAAATGAACAACTGTTAAGTGACAGTTAATCTAAGAAAAGTAAAATGCTAAAATGAAAATAAAGAATAATAGAATAACACAATAATTATAAAATGGCAGTTCATGTTGACAGGAATACATAATAAAGCAAAAGCAGTTACTACAATAAACAAGTTAGAGCCAGGTGTATGAGGTATTGTTCATAAATTAGATGTGTGACAAAAGACATTTAATTAAACATATTTCAAATTTGATAACACATTATTGCACATTTAAATATTGCACTTGATAACAGACAATTTATGGATCACATTTTGTCGTTTTACATTTATGAGGTTTATATTATCTTGCAGAGGGTAGCAGTTTGTACTCATAATGTAAAGTGAGTTTCTTTACCATATCATGAGGTAAATGGTTTTATACTTGTATAGCGCTTTTCTATGCATTGAAGCACACTCAAAGCGCTTTCACACTATTTGGTCATTCACTCATTTGCACTCACACACTGGTGTTATCACTGGCAGCAACTGGGGGTTCGGTGTCTTGCTCAAGGACACTTTGACATGTTGACTGGTCAAGCCAGGAATCAAACTGCTAATCCTTAGGATTAGGAAACAACCCGCTCTACCTCCTGAGCCACAGCCGCCTCCAGCTGTGATATAGTATACTAAACCTGATAATGCTTCCTAACACAGCACTGTAGAATATCAGCATTATCTTGGCACTCACACCAAATAGTTTGTGTCTGCAGAGGATGTGCAGTCTTTGTAACTGGCCAGGCTGTTGCTGTGAACACTCCAGTTCAGTTTACTGTCAATATGCGTGCCCAGGTACTTGTAGAAACATACCCACATGACTTTACTGCCCCCAGCGATCACAGAGTCATGTTCTCTTACCTCCCTTGGGTCAAATATTATCTCTTTTGTTTTGTTTATGTTTAAGATCAAGTGGTGTCTGTTGCATTAGTCCACAAAATTGGCAAGCTCCTTAAGATATATCACAGGACAGGTGTCTAGTTGCTGATTGTATTTTTGTGACTGCATACATTGTGCATTTTACAGTAATTGGTGGAACTAGATTAAAAGTCAGAAGGTCACCAAAATGATTAAGGTAAATCCTCTGAGGCCACAATTATCTATACAAAATTCCAAACACAGTGAAACCATAAATTTATGCAATGTCATTTTACTCAGCTATCATATAAATTTTTGCCCTTATCTATAATATAGAGTATAAATATACATTTACACCAGTTTTAGTTTTATTGCAGTAACAAAATAAATACTATTATCACAATGATATACTAATATCACAATGTTAAAGAGCTAAATCCATGTTTTTAAATACCACAGTTAAGCAGGTTTGAGTCAAATCAGCGTTTCAGAGCTGAGATCAGCAGCAGGTGAAGAATAGACATCCTGCAGATATCTGAGCAGATGTGGATTCCCACATGTATTTATACCGCTATTCTGTTGTGATGTACTTTACTGTGAGTAATAAAAGTAACTATCATGGGAAAAAGCCATAGGATTATTATTGAACATTTTTGCTTCAGATGAAGTGGAAGTGATTTTTTCACAAAAAGTGTTATAAAGTGTTGGTTAAAGAGACATTTATTTTTAAAGAAACATTTCTGTATAAAATTTTGTCCTAAAAACTTTATTTTGAAGTGCAGTAACAATGTTTCTACCTGTCTTTCATTTAATGCAACTTGTTTAAAATGTGTTCGCGATATGAATGTTTGTAACCTGAAACAACAAGAGTAAAGCAGGTTGTGAAAATAATAGTGAAAAAGCTTTAGCTTTTAGAGAAGGTAATGACACAAGATGATTTGCACTGAAAAAAACTGAAATATTTCTACTTGTAGATAGTTTCACCTTTAGATAAACATGGACATTTTTTGTTCTGCTAAACAATACATCATTTTATGAAAATGCTTAAAGAGAATTTGAGATAAAACAGTAGGAATACTAACATTTTAAATATTAGTTTAGAGGTTAAGAAGCAGCTAAGACCTGTTATTATAGTGCCTTCCTGTCCCTTAACATAGTCCAGTGAATAAACCTAATATTTTTGTTTAATGATTACTGAGAACTATCGCGTTACTCTAGGTCACTGAATAAGACTCACTTGTCTTGTCTGTAATATTATTTTGCTGCGTTGTAACAACACGTATTAACAGTGTGTTGTGAAAGATTTACTGGCATGTATGTCCAGAAACAGTAGATGTACAAACCACAAACTCATGTTTTTATGATGTTATTGTTTCTCTATAAAGACATTAACAAAGTGGAAACCACTGGTCTTTGTGATACTACTTAAAGATGATGCTCTCTGTCTGGTAAACAGCTATTATCTCCATAATACTCAATGACTCCCACATCGGCAACCATTAGCAGGGCCTTCTATAGAGTCTGCCTAAACCCTGTTTATCCTGTAGCTAACCAGCCTATGAGTCATGATCTATAATGGTGCAGTAAAATACAAACACACTGCAACTAGGATGGCCACAAATGTTGTAAAAGTTAACTGATTCAGCAGTTTACAAATAATACACATATGGGATTGAAACCTGTCATTCAATGTCAGTCAGTTGCTTAAAATCTCTTGTATGAAAAATGACAATTTCACAAAATCAGATGTACAATTATTGTTGTTTTCCACAATCAGAGGAAAGTGACATAACCTCATTAGATATGATGTTGCCAACCGCCAAATGATCATTATGGTCTTTGTAATGTGGCAGTTACCATGTTTGTGATCATTCCTGTTGACGCATCAGTGGTGCTTAACATGAAAATCACTGTGAATGAAATTAGTTTAGTGTGTGTGTACAAGATGCAACATGTTCGAAAATCATACATCATCTCCGTATTTACTCCACCAAATAATCCCACTTTCACCTGGAGAAATCTGCCTATTTATAAAAAAGAAATAAAACTCTGTGGCCTCATTAATAATACACCTTAATATCAGATTTCAGTTCCAAACCAGGGTTTCGACATATATGCTTGCAATTTCCAAACAGGCTTTCTATATAGTTCACTTAAAATGAATACAACCAAATGTCATGATAGTGCAGAATTTAAATAGTGGCCATGCAGGTCTTAGTGGAAGATAGAGTGGCTGATAGGCCTGGTGATAACAGAAATAATTAGTCTGTACTATTGTCACTTCACTATTAAAATGAAAGAATCAAACTGACCCTTTCAAATCAGTGTGACAAAGGAGTTTGTGGTGGCACGGTGACATGAGCCGTAAAGCATAACTTTCCCTGTGGGATTGCTGACATGTGATGAAAAAAATCTACCTGCTCATTTCAGCCTCAGTCCGTTGGTCTTAACTGATCACTCCTCCTCCGTCTCCACCCCTTCATTCTCAGTCTATACATATGTCTCCTCCCTCATGTAAGGATCATATATAGTGGTCATGACAGAGGGATTTCACTTCTCTTTAGGGACATTTTATAGGTGTTGTTTCCTTATTTAGAATGTTGTGAAAGAATATTGCCAGTGAAACTTTTATTTTCTAAGAGAAGGGTATGTCATTAAATTTCTTCTCTTTTGTTCCTTTGTTTTATTGCAATCTATAAATTACATATATATTAAATAAATATGTATATAGATCCAAATCAACTTTCAAAGTCTAAATGATGATATAATTCTGGCCAGCTTGTATATACTGGTGCTTTTTTTAATCTCCCTGTACTTTAACCAGAACCTCAGCTTTTTATTTATTCCATCTTCTGTTGTCAACCATCAGGAGTCAATGTCTCCGCCTCTGGCCAAATCTCTTCCAGCCCAGCTCAGTCACTGGTGGCACCAGCTGAAGTTTCGCCTTCAAAACAAGAAACGATGGGATAAGATGTTGGATGAGACGTTTCTGCTCCACACCAAACTGTAAGAAACTCCTATCAAATACCATTCACCAGTTTTATGTCAGAATTAATGATATGCAAGCGGGAAAGCTAACCTGGTTAAATACTGTTTAATCTAGGATTTTCTTTTTGCTTCCTTCAGCACAAATGACATTCCTCTCTTCTATGTGGCTAAAACAAACAACGTTGACTGTATAAAGAAACTGCTAAGCTCTGCGTCCACTAACATCTTTGAGAGAGGTATGACTGAGCTGTGAATTTAAACTTCACTGTGTTATTTCAGTGTGGTACAGTGTCAGTTGTACTTTATGAAGTTGTGATCCTCTCACTCAGGTGCTCTTGGAGAGACAGCGCTTCATATTGCTGTGATGAATGATAATGTGGAGGCAGCAGTGGCTCTGATGGACGGGGCTCCTGAACTCATCAACGAGCCCATGACCTCTGAGCTTTTCAAAGGTTGACATATGTAAATACACATGCACATCATGCAGTTGACATTTTACTACACATGTGTATGCACAAATGCAAAAAATGTCCATATCTATGGTTAACGAATAGCAAAAAATGAAGAATTTTAGAGAAAGACTGAGATACAAAGAAGGATTTAAGGGAAATTTAACTTGTTCTCTCTTGTGTTTATGTACTGTTTTTGTTAATCTTCCTCTCAAGATCTCTTATTAGCTCAAAATATGCATGTCAGCAGCAGTTTGCTTTAGCCTTTTGTCCTGCTTTAGCAAAGTAGGACATAACTAAAATGTAATGAACACTGCATGAATGGCAATGCATGAATACCGTTTTCATTAATCTTCCTCTCAAGATTTCTTATTAGCTCAAAATATGAATATCAGCAGCAGTTTACCAGTAATGACCTCCTCACAGCCTTTTGCTTTAGCAAATCTGGACACAACTAAATGTAGTGCACGCATGTTGTTTGCACAACCAACACAATATATGAGGACTGGTTACCAGCTGTAACCTGATTAATTTACATATTAATCCATCATATAATAATGAAACTCTGAAAGGGGTATTCTGTATAATGAGAATTTCTACTTTTAATACTGCAAGTACATTTAGTAAACAGTAAAAATAAAAGTTTGTATCCAGGCCTTTTACTTGTAATGCAGTATTTTTATAATGTAGTATTATGTGAATACTTCTCCATCACTGCTTAGAGCAAAGCAAAATAACCAACTCTGTCTGTCTGTCCTCTGTCTCAGGTGTCACTCCTCTCCACATTGCTGTGGTGAATCAGAACATCAGTTTGGTCCATCACCTCATTAGTCATGGTGGTGATGTGGCTACACCTAGAGCCACTGGGCTGTACTTTCGGAAGAGGAGAGGAGGACTCATTTACTTTGGTGAGTCAGCATGAGCGAGCCTAAAATGTACAGGGTGGCTGAGTAATGACAAAGCTGATGGCTTGATTCCCAAGCTCTCCCTGGCCACTTGTAGACATGTCTTTAGCAAGACATTAAACCCCAAACTGACCAAAATGAATGTGTACATGCAAAATGCATGCACATTTTGGAGCAAAGTATTTTACAAATAAATGTATTGCATCTAAGTCCCACAAAACAGATTGTTTTTCTAAACATACTTTTGGTCAACAGGTGAGCATGTCCTATCTTTTGCTGCATGTACTGGGAATGAGAACATTATCTCTATGGTCGTTAACACAGGGGCCAGCACC
>NW_018128072.1:1153333-1159967 GCF_001952655.1 Monopterus albus
ATAATGTTGTGCGGGTGGTGGCCACAATTTTGATGCTGGAGAGGCGGCTGCCTCGTTGCCTGAAGCCTCGTTTTGGGGAGTGTGGGCTAAAATACGGCCTGAAGGAGCTCTGGTATCTCAGGTGAGAGAACACTGCAGTGCCAGGAACAGAAACAGTGCTGTGTGAATTAAATGGGGGAAAAAAAGAATTATTTTGAAACAGCACAAATGTACAAAGCTTATAATATATGTGAAGTGCGGTGATAGTGAAACTAGTGTCTTTTCCCTGCAAATAATCACACTGTGAGACACAAGTTTGTTCATTCACCACAACCTCAGCAGCCACATGTTATGCTGTCCTGTGAGTAAAAAGTATTACTCTCAATTTATTATTGATACTGCTATTATTATCGCTCTCCAACATACAGACAACAACTTTCATTAGTTAGCTGTCCCACACATTAAAAAAGTCCATGGCATGCTCATTCCAGCCATTTAATGCTTAATCTTGGGTACTGCTAAATTAGCTTTCCACCTATCATAACTCCAGAAAGTCTGTAATTAGTTTAGAACGATAATATGAAAAGATAGTTCATGAACACGCACAACTCCTGTTACCAGTGTTGTTTTGAAATCTGTTTCCCCATCAAGATGTGTTTCCCCTAACCTGAATCCTAACATTATCCTGACCTTAACCATTGAGGCTGTCTTACATGAAACTAAGTTTTGAATAGGGGAAACACTTTTCAACTCAAGACTGGTCACGAAGCCAGGACAATGCATAAACAAATAACATTGACAAATAAGATATGTTTTTGACAATGACAATACCTCAATTCCTACTTGACATGTTCGAGCGACAAAATATGAACACCCCAACCCCCCATCCCTCGGTGGTCATGGTTAGAGTGAGATTATGTTCAGGTTAGGGCAGAAACATCTCAGTGGGGTTCAGAGTTTGACACAACACTGGCTTTCCTCTTATTTGGTCTGGTGTCTTTGCTTGAGGTTGTGGAGCAAACCTGGCCCTTTGTACAGGCTTGTGACATACAGTAATTCGCTAATCGTGAATGTTTGAGTCAAATCTGATCACTTGTAGCTGAATTGCTTACAAACAACAGTGGAAGCTCTTTTTCTTGGGATCAATTCCTTCCCCTGATGTGTTCAGTGGATGAGCTTCACCCTCCACAATGTTCTGTTTGTGAGAAACACGAAACACTATTGTGACAAGTATATGAACGTCTCATCACACACATCATCAATACTGCAAGATGACAAATTCATATCATGGGATGGAATTATAGAGGTATGTTGTGAATAATAAACACACCTCTATGGTTTACTCTATCATTTTTGCAGGGTTGAGGATAGAAACGACACAGTAATGCAGAAGATGAGACGATACGTCATGGCCTTCTCCAAAGAGGATGAAAAGGAAAAGGAAGAACTGGAGAAATCTGACTCCCCACAAGAGTCAATCTCAGGAATCTCCAAACTCAGACAAAACAAAAGACCTAGAGACAAACGGAATCTAACAGGCTGGCAGATGATTCGCCTCAGTACTTTGGGTTTGGAACTAGAGCTGGTAGAGCCGAAGGAAGACCAGAACATTAAATAGGTCTAGAATGAAATCCTACCTATGGGTCTGAAGTGTGTAGTATGAGGTTTTCCATAATCTCACAGTCCTTAATATAATACCTAGATGTTAATCGCTGATGACTGTCAATGAACAAAGTTGTAAGAGAATTCAATTGTCTCAGTTACTCTATATAAAGTCAACAGTGCAATTACCTGCAGTATTACACTATAGAGAATAGTGTTATTTTTATAGCAATATAAGACTCCAACATATCAGCACATTGCATTAAGAACTGCTTTGACCTTAAGACCAGATCGTGAGCTGACCATGAGTTGACTGGTCATCTCTCTCCATGCACTGTATATTTGGTATATTTTTATTTATAAAGCTGTTCCAAACAGACCTCTTTCATACGTTTCCTAACTTATTTCACAGAGTTCTTCTTCCAGTTACAATCACAGGACACTTCTCTGCTGTCTGTCTATCCCTAACGAATGGAGAGAGATGAGAAAGAAAACTTTCATATTTTATGCTCCAGCACTTGGAATAGGTTTACAGAGGGAAATTAACAAACTTGGTATCACATGTTGAATTTAAGAGTATTGTAAATTCTGTGGTGAATGATACATTTTCTATTTGTCTGTTTGTAGCACATTTTACTTTATAAAAATGGGTAACTGTCTTTGTAAACTTCTCTGTTCTTCATTTATTTGAAGCCTTCATTAATTATTGATATTATTGTATATTTGTGTTTTTGTGTGGGATTATTCTGTCTGAAACTGTGATGCTGCCACCTTGGCCAGGTCTGCCTTGAAAAAGATGTTGTTAAACTCAAAGGGATTTTACCTAGTTAAATGAAATATTATTTAAAAATATGTAGCAATAATATAATAAGCCAAAATAAAGTGAAATGCAGACATTCAACTTATTATGTGGTTGCACAAACATTTTATAAGAAAATAAAACTTTGCTGAAACAAACTCACTGGCCAAATGTGAAAAAGTCACACTGTAATATATGGAATCATACAGTGTATAACTCGATGAGTGTTTCTAAGTTCTTACAAGCATAATCAATGATATTAGAATACAAAATATGCTACAGAATGCTGCAGGAAAATATAGCACAAAAACTGACTAAGCAGCTCTAAATACAAAACATCTGTTATCTGTGAAGCTTCATTATCTTTCCTTACAGGATGCTATTGATTTTGGTGTGAAGTGGAAAGAGAGATTATGTGAAAAGTTATTAATGAGTAAATCATTGTTGACAGAGAATTGTTTTGCTCAGTCATGTTTTAGAGATGACAGATACTGTTAGAACAGATGAAGTAGGTGTTGGCTTGGCAGGACACTTTGAACCAGTTCTTCTCAGGTGGGCCTCCACTGTTCAGGATCCCAGTCTGCTCTGCCCAGCGCTCCCTCTCCCTGCTCCACTATGCTTTACTACAATCTGCTACTCTTAGCCATGTTCTGCCCAACTCTTCAGATATTTGTTGTTATGACCATAAATGAGAATGCAAAAAAACTTGCTGATTAAGCAGAAATAATTTGTACACAGCAGACGTTATTGATACAACTTCACCTACTGTCAAGATGTATAAACGCAGGAAATCTAACTGAAAGCAAAAAGTCTGGCAACACTTGCAGTGTTCCGGGCAATTTTAATGCAAACACAAAGGACCAATGCATTTTGGCACACATGGCGGGGCAAAAGGAAAAGATCAGCTTAGTCGTTCAATGACCAGATCCCAGGTAAACGAAAGGAAGCTTTCTGTTTTAGAATTCGGCATTTATTTTGTCCCAACTCCATCTGTAAGTCACTTTGAACTTTTTTTAGATTTACACAAATTTCTTAGAGATATATAGTAAGACACAAAGAATGTTTCATGAAAAATGAAACTCTTTACAGCTCAAATTCAAACACCACATTAAATATTAAGGCAATTTTTGTCAACCTAACAATAGAAAGCATTCAATAGAAACATACTGTAGACCTGTAGAATTGGAATCTGAAAATCAGTTCAAAAAGTATAATTTGACAGAGCCAACAACAAGCACTGTCTAAACTTGAGAAAAACAAATCCATTGTCACATGGGCAAAAGTGGTTGAATCATTCACACAACCAGTAATTATTTTATACCTATCATATGACGCACATATGTATTGTTTAGCCGTCTGTATTCTCTGTGTCTTCATTTGAGACAGCAGCCTGCAGGATGTTTCCAGTAAAGACTGTTACAAGTTTGGTAAAGTATGAGAAAAAGACATGTGATTTTGCTATTATTAACAATTCCCGGTTTTATAATCTTAAGTATTTGTTATTATATTTTTGTTTCTGTTTTCTTTATACAACAAGCACAAAGTGTGTTTCCTGTTTTGGGTTGATCAGTGTTCTTGGCACAGTGACAGGGTGATGGGAACCAAGGTCACATCAGTGATGCAGAGCAAACTGGACTTTGTAATATCAGAACACTTTAGAAATAACAGGAACGAACTATTTAATGGTGATATGTCCTGTCTACTGTAGTAGTGTGTAAAGTCATTACCGTGCGCCTTTTTAGAAAACTGTTTGGCTATGGCATCGACGGTGTGACTATTAATTCTTCCATAAAGACCATAAAAATAACCTTGACCTTGGCTATTACCCAAAAGGTGTTGGTCAAACATGACTGGTTGTAATAAGAGTTCTGAAATCTATAAGAGATGTGTGTTTTCCTTGTTTGTTGGTTCCTCTGCAGACGGACCCCGACTTCATTTAAAAATAAATGTAGCAATAAAATAATAAGCCAAAATAAAGTCAAATACACACATTCAACTTATTATGTGGTTGCACAAACATTTTATAAGAGAATAAAACCTTGTTGAAACAAACTCACTGGCCAAATGTGAAAAGTGTATGGAATCATACAGTGTATAACTAGACTAATGTTTACAAGTTCTTACAAGCATAATCAATGATATTAGAATACAAAATATGCTACAGAATGCTGCAGGGAAATATAAACTGACTAAACAGCTCTAAATACAAAACATCTGTTATCTGTGTAGCTTCATTGTCTTTCCTTGCAGAATGCTATTGATTTTGGTGTGAAGTGGAAAGAGAGATTATGGGAAATGTGAGTAGATCATTGTTGACAGAAAATTGTTTTGCTTATTCATCTTTTAGAGAAGACAGATACTGTCAGAACTTAACCTGACAGATGAAGTAAGTGGTGGATTGGCAGGATGCTGTGATCCAGTTCTTCTCAGGTGGGTCTTTACCGCTCAGGATCCCACAGTCTCGTGATGGTGGATCTTCTTTCCAGTAACTGCATAGCACAGAAACAAATTTGTCAGTATGAAATGACAAGTAATGAGAATGAGAAACTTACTGATTAAACAAAAATAACTGAAAATCTCTGACTGCTTAGACACAAACCCTTTTTTGAAGCTAAGATCTGTGTGCTGCTGCCAGTGCTGTTCAATGAGTCTGGGTCATTTCTTACATGTCAACTATGTTTCTTACAATGTCAAGAAAAGTTAAACATTTTAAAATTGATAAAAGCAGAATTTATGGCAGATATTATATAAATCCCATCCTTGAACCGCCACCTTACTGTGGTGGAGGGGTTTGAGTACGCGAGTGATCCTACGAGCTATGTAGTCGGGGGCTCTATGCCCCTGGTAGGGTCTCCCAAGGCAAACAGGTCCTGGGTGACGGGTCAGACTAAGAGCCGCGCAGCCGCTCGTCCTGCACGCGTGCGAGGAGCCGCGGGATAAGTGGGACACACAGTATAGATACCAGCTTTCATCAAACTCGTTTTGACAGTTCTAGGTGAAAGTTTATCCAATCAGAAGCGTTGTCCCCTCCCTTCCTCCCTCCCCCTCTCACCCCCCTCACTCCCCCTCCCACAACAGGTGTAAATTCCATTCCCCCTCCTCCCTCCTCTCCCAGGTCAAAGATCACCCCCCCCGACCTCCCTCTCCTCCCTGGTCAAAAGTTCACCCCCTCAGGTTCTCATACCCCCTCCCTGCGTGCTGACCAGGGGGCACAGCTGCTCTCTCCCTCCTGATAGATGAATCTAACAAATAAAGACCAGGTAATGATGGAGTTTGTAATGTTATATAGTGAATAAAACAAATGGTACATACAGCTAAAACAGAGTAGTGATTTGCAGATATTTAGTTTCAAAGGAGACCCATGGGGAACATGAGACAACGGATGTCCTTGAGTTATTTATTGGGGGTAATTATTTAGATGGTTAAAACAGAGCCTATACCATATGTTCCTCATCACAGCGCTGTGTTTTTTGTAAGAGAGGTGCAGAAAAAACAGGGTAAAACACTCAGACACAAGTCTTACACTCAGTCAGTCAGGTTGTAGATACTTCACACTTTGACATGAATCCAGGTAGCCCTTGAAAAGAAAAAAGTAATGCAATTTTAATTTTTATGTTTTACTAAATGTGTATGTTAACCAAGATCATTACATTCATACCAGAGGCAGCTTATCACAGCATTAACGGTATGCGTCCCTAAGAGCAACGCAGTAAGTATTCTGTTACATTTACAACCCTTTGTATATATTAGATATAATCCTTCCACTTTTTTGAAAAAAATGTTTTTTTTTATCCCGGGTAGACAGCTATTTGAGAGCGTATGAACAAGCTCTACATCAAGAACAATCACTCGAGAGACTAAACTGCGAGGCGTCCGGTAAGTTTAAAGAATCATTTTTTAAATATATACACCTCATGCGGAAAATAAATACGTGTTCTCCATTCTCTAAAAAAGAAACCGGCATGAGTGATGATAGTTAGAAATTCACCCAGCATCTCTAAGAATTATGTCCACATTGGATGATTAGGCATTTCACAATTTTTACCTGATGCTAAAGTAGCATAGAAACACAAGATGCAATGGCCTGCTTAGTAAAACAAACAACAAAGTCCACAGATATGATATACATTTTAGATTTACTGACTTACACCTTCAGAGAATTTCGTTATCTCAGATGTCCACAGCAAATAGCAAAACAGCAAGTGCTGGTAGCACATTCGGTGTACTTACTGTGATGAAATGTAAACAAATATA
>NW_018128072.1:1166242-1171570 GCF_001952655.1 Monopterus albus
GGAACATTGGGGGCTGTGACCCCCAAACTGGGAGAGTGGCTCCAACAGATCCCAGGAACAACATCTGAGATCTCTGTCCAGAAGAGTGCAGTGCTATTTTAATTATATTTTTATATTTTATATATATTTAATTTATATTAGGTAGCACTAACATGAAGCTCCAAATCAGTCCACTCTGCTTTGCCCAGCACTCCCTGCTCAACTACGATCTGCTACACTCAGACACACTCTGCTCTGCTCTTCAAATATTTGTCATTATGAAATTACAAGTAATGAGAATGCAACAAAACTTATTGACCAAACAGAAATAATTGAAAATCTCTGACTGCGTAGACACAAAACCTTTTTAGAAGCTAAGATCTCTGCACTGCTGCCAGTACTGTTCAATGAGTTCGGGTCACAGGAGGCTTTGACAGCACCTCTCCACATTAGGTTTTGAAACATAAATAACAAAAACAAAAAAGTTGCATACTGTAGCTTTTAAATTGAATTTACATGTTTCTTACAATGTCAAGAAAAGTTAAACATTTTCACCTTGATAAAAGTAGAATTTATGGCAGATATTATATAAATGAATTGAATAAATTGGCCCATAAGATATCTTATTTTGATGCTCACTTTGGTTATTTTTCCTTTGTTTACAAAAAGAAAAGCAAGAAAAAGGTGTTAGATCATAAAACAGGAGAAACAAACCAAAGACTACAAAGATAAAACAGTCCTTCCTCAACAATGCCTTAACAGAGAATCACCTCTTTTGCAGTACAGTGCCATTGACCCAGGCCCATGTGCTTTCTCTTTTTCTCAACCCAATCCAGTGAAACCCTTCCCCCTTTATAGTCAGAAACTCCTAGAAAACAGAGCAGCATTCACACAAATATAATATGAAAGTTATTACCATTTTCATTAACTGCATGCTTATATTGCAAAGTCTGGGAATGATGTGAGTGGGATCAGAGTTTATGTGAGATCAGATCAACCTGAACTTCCTGGCTGGTGATGACAGCCAAAGATCCTCCTCTAGATGTGCAGTTCCTCTGGCTCTTGTCCCAGTTCAGCCTGTAGGTGGACAAGTAAAAACATGATTGGCCAAAAGTCAGCCAACCATCTGAGCACCGCTTATGGCCGGGATCTGGGAAGAAGGGAGAGAAACCCAGTATGTAAATATCTAACATGAGGAAAACACTCTGCGAATGTCAACTAAATTATTGTTCAGATGCCATTGAACCTTTAAATAATTGCAAGCAGCCTAAAAGGTTTCAATTACCTTTGTTCTTCATTTTGTATTTATTTGCATTTGTCCATAATTGTGTAGCATTTCTGAATGTTTGCACATGTATGTGTCCCTATGTAATCAGGAAATCACTCTAAGAGGAATTAATAAAGCTGATGAAACTCAACTGAATGTTGATTTAAATTTAAAAGATGTTTGTTTCTCTTGTTCATGGTTTTCTATATTGTACTGTATTGTACATTACCCTCAGGTCTGAGTTGAATGCTGGGGAAGCGATCCTTGCATTGCTCATAGCTGCACCCTCTCTCTGTTTCTGCGCACACAGTGGATCCAGTTTGGACTAGAAAGCAGAGCACAGTAGGAGGAGATGTGAGGGGGAGAATAATGCCCACAGGCTGCAGCAGTGCAACCGGATACACGCTGCATTCCTGTATCATCTGTTATTATCAGCCAAAACAGAATAACATGCATAGTGATGATGATTCCCAGCATATATTTTACACATTATTTTGCTTCTCCACTGCTTTAGTGTTACAATCATAATCCAACCAGCTGTAGTTTGTTTTTACAGTGACCCATGGCTGCAGATGCTCACGTTTCACACCAAGGATAATGACGACCAACAGCAGGACCAGGCAGATTGATATTAGTAAGAAACACCCAATACGGTACAGACGTACATTTCCCTTGGACTGTTTGCCTGAGGAGAAACACATCAACCAAGATGTTAAAGAGAGATTTCAATAACCACAACACAAACCACCATCAAGGCTGAAAGATCAGCTCCAGCTTACCTTTCTCCCCATCCAGTTGACTTCATCTTTCTTATCCTCACCATAAATGCAACAAAATTTGATGTATGTGGACAAAACTGTCCTGGGATTTGTGAGGAAGCTTATTGAGCCTGTCCTGCTGATTCACGTCTGCCTGTAACTGCACAGTTTTAAGATGCCTCCCTTGTCCCTTTCACATGTCTTGTCACCATAGCAACATGGCCTTCACTGATTCCTAAATAATTCATGGGGAACAGTGCTCAAATTGTCCTTGAACTTTGCTAAACTTTAGCTCTATCTCCCTTGGTCTCTCTCATTAAGAATGAGTGTGTGTGTGAGAGAGTGAAACAGACACTGACAGATACTGTGAGCCTGGTGACTCTACACTCCAAAACAGCAGACAGGAATTCTTCCTTGAGGTCATTTAAGACCAGTGTTTATGTCAAACACTGTTCAGAGAGAGAACATAAAGTCTCCATTTATGCAGATTTGAAACATCACTTTATAAATATGTGATTAAAGTGCATGAATTTGTGTGTCAAGGGGGGAATCACACTCAGGCAATTGCATTTCTACTGGAACCTCAAAAATATAAACCAAATACTTCTCATTCTTTTAATAAAAAACAGCATCAAGCAAAAGGGTAAAAACTTTATTTTACTAATAAAACAATCATTTTAGTTTATGTGTGAATCACTATGAAGATGAGAGCATTGTCATTCAAAACAGTAAAACACCTGCTGTCATTGTTTTCTTTCCTTTCTAAATTGGCCCAGTGTAAGAAAACAAGACATAAAACATATGTAAAGAATGGTGGATGTGTCAGATTGTGCAGACATTATGGCACAACAGCAAAACAGTGCACGATATTGGCTGATACAGTTACAGAGAAGCTGTCAGAGACTGCATGTTCATCAAGTGCAAGATAAATTGTCACTGTTTTCTAACAAAACATGATAAACAACTGTATGCCTGCCTAAAAACCAGTTTTGAAAATGTACATATTTAGTTGGACAATGAGTTGTGTTAGGCATTTTAACAAACCTGTATTCAGGGCGTAACATAATACTGTGTCTAGTGCAACCAGCACTGTGACTGCTTGCCAGCTGGATTAAGAGTATGTAAGTATGTATGAAATAAATATAAAATTTTAAACCTTTAATTTTTAAAATGTCACAAAATCAGTAATTAAGTATATGTATCTTCATTAGTCTGTGAAGATCTTTTATTATTAATGGTGAAGCCCTTTAAAAAACAATAACAGTTAACATTTCAACTTTGCTTTGATGATAAATTGTAAATATACTGTAGTGACAGGTTATATCAGAGGCTCAAGAAGAGCCAGGGTCTGTCAGAGGTTTGTTCTGTTAATGGGAGTTTTTTCTCCACGCTGTTGCCAAGTGCTGCTCAAGGAGGATTTGTTGGATTTTTCCCTCAATAATAATAATAATAATAAGCTCTAGACCTCACTTTGCAAAGTGTCTTGACATGACTTTTGTTGTTACTTGTCGCTATATAAATAAAACTGAATTGAACTGAATTGAACATTGAAACTGTAGGAGAAGAACATTATTTAGGCCTGTTGGTCAGAAAGTCCAGAATCCAGTTACAGAGGGAGGTGGTAGAGCCCAGGTCTCCAAGTTTGGTGGTTAATTTGGAGGGGATGACCATGTTAAATGCTGAGCTGAAGTCCATGAACAGTATTCTTACGTAAGTATTGTTATTGTCCAGGTGTCTGAGTAGTGAGTGCAGTGCTGTGGAGGCTGCATCCTCCATGCTCCTATTCCTGCAGTAGGCAAATTGGTCGGGGTCCAGTGTGGGTGGGAGACAGGTCATCAGGTGTGCCAGGACCAGGCGCTCGAAGCACTTCATGACAATGGGTGTGACTGCTACAGGCCGGTAGTCATTCAGGCACGTTGGGGTGGAATATTTTGGCACTGGCACAATGGAGGTGGTTTTGAAGCATGTCGGCACAACTGCTTGGGTGAAGGATAGGTTAAAAATGTCTGTAAAGACGCCAGCAAGCTCTCCAGCACATGCCCTGAGCACATGTCCAGGAATGCTGTCAGGGGCAGCAGCCTTGCATGCATTGATCCGGCTCAGTGCAGCAAAACACGTCAGTGGAGGTGAGTGTGAACGGCTACAGTATATTGTAAATATACTGTAGTGACACATTATATCAGAGGCCCACCAAGATCTGGGGTCTGTTGGAGGTTTCTTTTGTTAAAGGGAGTTTTTCCTCCCCGCTGTCGCCAAGTGCTACTCAAGAGAGATTTGTTGGGTTTTTCCCTCAATAATAATAAAAATAATAATAAGGTCTAGACCTCACTTTGCAAAGTGTTTTGAAATGCCTTTTGTTGTTGTCACTATAGAAATAAAACTGAATTGAACTGAATTGAATCCAAAAACTGAGAAAAAAACTTTTAGAAATAAAATAACATTGAAATTATAAGAGAAGAACATTATTTAGGGTATTAACAATATTATGACTATTTGGAGGTTTTTATTGCTTTTCAAAAATAACTTAAATGTGTCATTGTGGAAAATAGAATTGATGCTATATTTGTATATTTTTGCATTCATATAATACAAAACAAAATCTTAAATGTACTGTTTAAGATGCATTTTTAGGGTGGTTGGATTTTTTTTTTTTTTTTACAAGAAATGATATAATTTAACAGTGACCCGACTCGGTCCCCCAAAATGATTTTTATTTTATATTTGTATATTTTTGCATTCATATAATCCAAAACAAAATCTTAAATGTACTGTTTAAGATGCATTTTTAGGATGGTTGGATTTTTTTTTTTTTACAAGAAATATTATAATTTAACAGTGACCCGACTCAGTCCCACAGCTTCTCCAAGAATCACTGTCACTTTACAATTCATGGTTAGAGCGTTTCACAAAAATTGCTAATGTGGCATTTTGCTCAACTTTCTTTTTGAAAGTTTTCTAAGAAGGAAGTCATAAATTCTTATAAACTGCTGTTGTTTATATGCAGCAGCATGGAGACCATAATGATGAGACACATTTGTCAGTAATGTAGGCAAGGAGTGCAACAAATGCTTTTTAAATTGAAATTGAAATTTAGTTAATGGGAAATATAATGAAGCAGTTAAACAATATTTATAATGTTATTATTACAAAAAACAAACAAAAAAAACAGTTTTCTTTTTCATCAGATATGTAGGTGTGCTAGGAGACATTCTGAAACAGTCTCTGTGTGGATCAGTCAATCACTGAACAGATGTCATATTTTAAATAAAAGTGTACCTGCTATTGGTATTAATGGTGCACTGCCAAAACAGGCTTCAGAATAGA
>NW_018128073.1:0-3024 GCF_001952655.1 Monopterus albus
GGAATACGCCTCAGGTCTGCGCACCGAATCACAAGTCAACAATTACCCAATGCGACACAGCCGAGGCGTTGATCCCGCAAAAAGGAAGTGCAGGAGAGGAAAAAAAGAAAGAGAGGCAGGTCGCGCCGAACGGACCTGACACATTGACTGTTGACTGCTGCCCCTGCTGCTCCCATGCAGCATACATTCTCTTATTATATTCTTATATATTTTTATCATTTGCTGCTCAAAGTGCCTTAGGTTTTGTGTTACTTATTTATCTACTTTACATTTCATTTGTATTTTGTGGCATTCCTGTGGACGGCAAAGTAAGAATTTCATTGTACAGGGAAACACGTTTCCTAACTGTGCATATCACCTTGACCTTTGAAGTGACCACAAGCAACAATGTTGCAATATTGCTTCTTTATTGAGTTGGGCCAATGTTATACACATATTAAAATTAATTAGCATGGTAAATGTTTTGGGGGAAAACGCGCACATGATCTACTTTAACAGTACAGCAGAAACAATTAGGATGACATTTCATTACTACTTAATATGGCAGGAATTTTACTCACTACTGCTGTTACTAATCAAGACAAACTTGATAAATTACAGCCAATCCTGGTCCTGCAGAATCTTGGAGTTGACCAGTGGACCGGGCCAAAACAGAGGAAAGTTCATAACGAAAAAATTGTCCAAGATTTGGGAGATTACAGCAAAGAAATACCGTTACAAACAGAAATACGAGTAATACAGTTATACCAAAAAAAATGAGGCCATTCCAACAAAACTTGATCCCATTGTTGTATTAAAGTAAAACAATTACTCCTTTTCAACCAACACAGTCCAAGTGCTAGAGCCAGTTCAGAGTTGGTTCAGCTTGCAAACCTAAGAACCATTCTGCTTTTCCACAGGCTAGAGCACCACCACAGAGCCACGTAATTACATTACTCTATACATCTGAATATGCCTCAGCATTCCCAACATCAAGCACAACGACAACGGCAGACTTTACAGTCTCCCTGTGGTGTCTCCTTTGCCATGTTGCTCTTGGCTTTGTGAGCCTACACTGGAATCTAAACATGACTGGCTCAACACATTTGAGTTGCTCATCATGATTTGTACGGACAGCAGTATTGGCACGGACCGTAGGATGTTAGCTTTAACAAGTAACAGCCTGTCTCCTCTACAGCCAACTGCTGCTTCAATTTCACGTCAATGAAGCTCGTGGTTTTCCTTTGGTATTAAAAGTTAGGCAAGCTACACAAATCTCTTGCTATAGCATTTTAAAAATGGTGGTCATAGAATTGTAGCTGGTCCTTGGTCACAATAATCCCAGCCCAGCCCCTGACACAAGAGGCTCTTATTTCTAGCCCAGCAGAGAGTTGGTGCCAAGTTAGAACCAGTTTACCTGGTCCAGAGCCATGGATGTCAGAACTTAGAGAGCTGGTTCAAAAGTAGGCACTGGCCCTGAACCAACCCTAGAACTGCCTTGGTCAAAATGGAGTAAATGTGACCTCTTCTCAATGGGAGATGTTATACTTTCAATTACAGGCAAACTCTCCTAAACTCATCTTTATAGTTTCTTCTGTGGAAACAGATTCTCTATTTTTTCCAAGCTTGAAATTTCAGATAACATTTTTCAAAGGAGCTAGCTGCAATTCTGTCTTAACTTCTGTGGGTTCTTGTGTGTTTTGGTCATGAACCACTACAACTAAACCCTCTCTCATATATTCTGCAAATACAAGGCTACTTGTCTGTACCTGATCTTATCCACCTTCCAAACTGACACACATTAAGTGTCTTTTTCCTCAGATGTTGCAGTGGTGTGGCTTTTCACAGTGTGGGCTCTTCTCACGTGCTTTTTCAAGGTGCCTATCAGAGAGAATTTTCTCCTACAGGCGGTGCAAGGATATGGTCTCTCACCTGTGTGGATTCTCATGTGGACTTTCAAGTTATAATGTCTTTTGAAAGTATTCTGACATATTCTGCAGGAAAAAGGTCTCTCACCTGTGTGTGTTCTCATGTGGACTGTAAGGTGATTACTACGCATGAATCTCTTCAGACATATTTTACAGGCATATCGTCTGTCACCTGTGTGAATTCTCATGTGGCTTCTCAAGTCACCTCTCTTTTTGAAAGCCCTCCCACATGTATTGCAGGAATGTGGTTTCTCATCAGAATGGCTTTTTAAATGATCATGGAAAGATGAGGACTGAATGAACCTTTTCCCACATGTTTCACAGGAATATGGCCTCTCGCCTGTGTGGAGTCTAAAATGAGTATCTAATGATGATTTTTGCCTAAATCTTCTACCACAAGTCTCACAACAATATGACTTCTCACCTGTGTGGACACTTAAATGATTAGCTAATCCTGATTTGTGCCTAAATTTTTTCCCACAAGTCTCACAACAATATGACTTCTCACCTGTGTGGACACTTAAATGAGTAGCTAATCCTGATTTCTGCCTAAATTTTTTCCCACAAGTCTCACAACAGTATGACTTTTCACCTGTGTGGATTTTTAAATGAACTTTCAAATGAGTTGAGCGCTTAAATTTTTTCCCGCAGGTTTTGCAAGAATATGGTTTATCCTGTGAGTGGACTCTCAGATGTGATTTCAACAAGGAGATAAACCCAAAATCTTCTCCACAAGTGTCACATTTGAAAGCCTTTTTACCCGCCTGAGTGTCACAGTGAGTCTCTGACATGGCAGAGTTGTCTACACTGTCACATCTTGTGGCTTCGCTCGTGTGGTTAGACGAGGTATCGATACATCTGACAGTCTCCTCAAGTGTCTGACAAGAATACGACTGCTCACCTGTGTGAACTCTTAAATGAGTTTTCAAATTTGATGGATACTTGAATGTTTTTTCACACGTTTCACAAGAATAGGGCCTCTCCCCTGTGTGCCTTCTCAGATGTATTTTCAATATAGACCTAAACAAAAAATCCTTTCCACAGGTGTCACATTTGAAGGACTTTTCTGTGGGAGCATCAGAGCCAGTTTCTGACATGGGAGAGTTGTCTACACTGT
>NW_018128073.1:3121-6487 GCF_001952655.1 Monopterus albus
CAGCAGGGCTGTGAGAGAGGAGCTGCTGGTCACTGGTTGGTTCTGCTTCACTGTGGCCACTTTTCTCATAAGTAGGAGTCAATATAAAGGGATCAGTCTCCTGCTTCAGTCCAAGCTGCTCTCCCTCCTGTTCCTCTTTAAGCGGTGGAGGCCCTGGATCCTCTTGGACCAGATTGGAGTTCCTCTCAGCCAGAACCTTCTCCTCCTTACAGACATACTGCTGTGGGAGCTCTGGAGGGACAAAGGAAGGAACAGGTCACTGATGTGATGAGAGGAAAACTGAGACAAGAGGGCTGTTTAAGGTCCCAATCGCTTTTTTACATGTAAATTGATGTAGAGGATGTTCGGATCATTACATGAGTCTTATCAATTTTCCATATCTCTACCCAGCTACAGATTTAGTTAGATTATATAGTGTGCGGGAGAGGAGAACTCCCCCTCTCTGTTTACTCCCACCCACATGTGAAAGATACAAGAAAAAGGTTTGTGAGGTGGCTTGTATCCACAGAATGAAACTGGAAAATATGAAACCAACATCTGCACGCATACTGCAGGTTTGGCCTTTGTGAAACCAAGCACTGTACATTTGGAAAAATAGCTTTACGCATGTGTATTTGTTACTACGTTTCCATGAAAAAAATCTAAGTTACTCACAATGCTGGTTTGTACTTGGCAGTGTGGATTTAAGGTGTGCATAAATATTTAGATACAAGCATTTTTTCCCACTCACGAGCTTTACAAAACATGTAAATAACATCAGCAATCTTCTCGCATGTTACTTTAAGATAATTCGGGCTTTACAGACCTATTCTGTGTAGCTTTACTTCTGGTTTCCAAACGACATCCAGCAGTCTGCGCTGACGATCGATCTCCTCCTCGTACTCGATCATAGTTTTCTCAAAGACTCCGAATATTTCTGCTGCAGCAGCAGTTAGTCGCTCGGTGACGAACTCTCTCAGATGCTGAACTGAAGACATTGTTGATTTGTTACAAATAAAAGCTTTAACTGCAACAAGACGACATAGGAAAGACAGCACCGTCCTCTACTAGCCCCACACGTGGACTAAGCTAACGCTGCGAGCGCTTTGCTTTACTTCCTCCGGATGTCCCACCATGAAATTCCGACAGCGTTAACGTATAAGCTTTAAGTTCCGCCATGAGTTGCGAATGTCCATCTGTTTCGCCTCATTTCAAAGATATTTTACGTCACGTAATTAACAAAAAATAATAATACACAAAGACGTTAATACAGAACTAAAAAGTAAAACATGAAAATATGTCTGCAATTTCTCTGTCAGGTTTAAGATGTGTAAACAGAACCTTTTGTAGTCACTTGGTTCAGGTTCAAGGATTTTATTGTCAATTCACCATATGTGCAGGACATACAGAAAATCGAAATACGGTTCTCTCTCACCTAGTATTGGGTGCCATAACATTTAGGAACAAAAATAGAGTAAAGTAGAATAAAACTAGAATAAGAACTGATTTGACGTAATTAGGAGAAATCTAAACGGTACAGCCAATAAGCTGTGACTCAAAACTGTATACAGTCAGTGACAGTACAGGCTTGCACTAGGACCCTAAGCCTGGCAAGGTCTTTGGCGGCTTAGCATCGATCTTCAATCTTCATTCCTTGGAGCAGGAATATGAGCTGTGGGACATCCTTTAAGATGGTGGACCATAACAATTTACAGGTCAAGCAGGGATTGAAGCGTGAGGAATGGGCAAATAAGGGAATTGGGATTTACCCGTCAAGGAGTCCCAGTAGAAAATGTGAGTCAGCTCTTATTTTCACCTTTAGATATGATAGCACTTTACTTAATTTTTGTTTTTTTACTCACCACTACGACATTTAACTAAAGTATTTTTCAACCCATTTGTATTTAACATATAAACAAGGAGTGAAGGAACTTAAAGTATATTCCAGTACTACCCGTTTTACATATACTTCCACTTTGTTGTTTAAGTTCCTTCACCCCCATTTACTGTATATAATTACATACATATAGTTGTTTTAAAATACTACCAATCTAGCCACAGGAGTTGCAAGCTAGTGACTTCTTGCAACTTGTTGAGGTGGAGCTATTTAATTTTGAATAATTTTTCTAGTTCCTGGTGAATACTTTAACAAACCAATGTATTTCATAATTCTTTGTAAAATTATGAAATTAATTAAAATCTTAGTCAGGAAAGTAACTCTAACTGGCAAACTGGGGCGACAGTGGTGCGGTGGGTTGAGCAGTTGTCTCCCAACCAGAAAGTTGAAGGTCTGAATCTTGGTGCCTGCATCCACATGTCGAAGTGTCCTTGGGCCCCCGTGATGGCGGCTGCGTATGCACACAGCCCCTCAGCTCCACACAAAATTTCGTTGTACGAGTTACAATAAAATAAAGGTTCTTTTTCTTCAAACAAAAAGCAGAACATTCACTAAAAACATCCATGTGTACATAAACAAAACTAATAACTGAATTAAAATGTCATATAATTAAAAAAAAAATTTAAATGTCAAGTCTGGCTGAAATGCTCAGATTTTTTTAAGTAAAAAAAAAACAACAAACTAACACTACAGAGTTGCACAGAGGATTCACAGCTCCTGGTGAGTCTAGTGCTAACAAGTCTTACAGCCTGATGGTTATGAAGAAGATAAGAGGAAAATGGCCTAACAGCTCTGCTTTCTGCTGTGGTTCATCAGAGATTCACTCAGAATCAGTGTTTTACTGCAGAATCATCTACAAGGAAGAAAAGAAAACTGAACTGCAAACTGAACAGCAGTAAATACCAGCGACCTTACTTATTAATGCTAATTGTTGTTGACAACTGTTCATGTGTCCACTCAATTTTAAGGTCAGTTCAGAGACTGTAGCTACTTTGTTGTTGTTATTGTGGACTATAATATGAAAAGGTATAAAGGAATAAAGTTACCATTACTGTACAACTGAAGCTCAGTGACAGAAGACAGAAAAATAATCTGCAATTGTTGTGACAGTGGTTTCAATCATGAAAACCAAACATATAACTGAACTTCTTCTTGGGCTTCAGTGGAATGCTATGTGGTTTGCAGTTTTGCTTCACTGCCTCCGTTTTCCACCTGTTTGGCCTGTCAGTAGTGAATATGAGCAGCGTTAGGACCCAGAGCAGATGTCAGAGTGCTTGTAGTAAATATAGCAGCAGTGCTCAGAGCAGTCAGGGGTCAGGAGGGCCTGAAGAAACTGGATCAGCCTGAACCTTCTGTCCTCTGTCTGCAGGACTGAACAACACGTCGTCTTCTGTTGAAACCACAGAGACAGAGTTTGTCTACAGAGCAGGAGCCTGATGAGCAGCTGCATGTGAGTCAGTGTTGGTGTTCACAGAGAGTGTGAGGTGTTC
>NW_018128073.1:18782-22145 GCF_001952655.1 Monopterus albus
AAACTATTAATCATAAATAGTTAATTTAATATTCAAAATCCACTGATTAAACAACTGACCAATGTCACCAGGCTTTAGCTAATAGTGTCAAGGTTCAGAGTATTTCCCTGTACAATCCATGGGAAATAAAATACACTATTTAGCCACAAAGTGAAAGCAGAAATAAACAACCTTAGACTATATTCAATAATAAAATTGTTACACAACCATCAAAACAGCAGGCTGAGACTTGGATAAAGTAAAGTCCCACTTCTCTTCAAACATCTGGTTGTGCTGTCGTGTCCCTGGATTATCATTCAGCGTGGGGCTTCTTTACTCACACGCAAACAGTTAAAACATAATTATAGTTAAAGTCATTTTAAATCACAAAAAGAAAATGTGACATTGCAGAAAGTCCAGCAAGTATGCATTTATTTCTACAAGACAAAATACAGCTAGAAAAAAAAGTTTGGTCCTGTAAAAGATTCTTTCTCACAAAAATGAAAACAGCTGTTGAAACGTGGGAAGCAGAGAAGTGCATGTGGCATATTTAAAACTCTGCCTTTCCTTAAACAGCATTTAAGAGTAGTTTAGAGGCTCTGAACATTCTGGGATTCGGGGCTAATTAGTCCCATCAACACATAAACCGAGCTGATTGCTGTTTCTGTGAACGAACCCACTGTCAGAGTAAGGAAGCCTCTGAGGGTCATGCCTGCTGTTCTGACCAGGTGGCAGTTCCCTGGGAGTCTCAGTGCCTGAGTAAGGAAGCCTCTGAGGGTCAGTTCTTCCGCACACTGACAAGGATGCTGCAGCTGTGTAAAGTCACCAGCGCCCTGTTCATCAGTAACGCCCGCTCAGCTTGCAGCGACGAGCTCATCCAGCAGGAGGCGGTGACGCTCTGCATCAACGTGTCCAAGCAGCAGCCGTTTCCGGCCTCCAGCATCAAGAAACTGCAGATCCCCGTCTACGACGACCCCAACGAGGACTTGTACAGCCACTTCGACCGCTGCGCCGACGCCATCCAGAAGGAGGCGGACCGCGGAGGACGCAGCGTCGTTTACTGCAAGAACGGCCGGAGCCGCTCCGCCGCCGTCTGCATCGCCTACCTGATGAAGCACTGCAAGCTGCCGCTGACGGACGCCGTACAGGTGGGGGCAGGCCCGCTGTTTATTTCACTGCTTTACTTTGCAGAGCTTCCTGCTTCTGATAAAGACACGGCTTGTTCTTGACGCGCCCCGTGTTCAGGCGGTTGTTTCCTGCACATGAAGCCTGGGCCAAAGCCGGGGTCAAGTGTTGAGCTGCAAAAATAACTAAAGTCTGACCTTCACTCTTCTGAACGTCTGTTTCGATGTGCTCATATAAATACCCTAAAACATATGTAGTGTTTATGCAATGTAACATTTAGTTGGCATTCCACATAAAGAATATTATTCCCTGGAGTGTAGGCATCACTTGATTTGCATCAGTATATGAGAAGGTCAGTCTTTCATCCTTAAATTACTTTATGAACAAATGATTTTAATCCTAACCGAATTATTATCCCACAGGTGGAAATAAAATGTTATTACCACACATGTACAATATCTTAAAAAAACATTATTACCCCTGAGTTTGTACCAGTTTAATAACTAAAACCTGCTTCTGTGTGTTTTCTCCTTCCAGAAGGTGAAGTCTACTCGTCACGTGATCGACCCGAACCCCGGCTTCATGTCTCAGCTGCAGAGATATGAACAGGAGCTGAAGCAGAGATGAGGGGAGGCCAACTGATGAAGTTCTGATCCCCAGGTCCTCCTGTGAAAGCCAGCAGGTGAGCAGTTTCCTCTCTGTACACCTTCACAACGATCAGAGGCTGTTTCGCTCCGTGTCTCCAGGATCAGAACCGCAGCTCGTTTGGATTTGTTCTTTTTGAACAGGAGCACTGAAGTTGGGGCTTACACGTCCTCACTCACCTCTAGGTTCAGGAGGAAAATACCCCTGAGCTTCTTTCAATGTGATGATTTTGATAAGAAGAGTATTAGAAAGTGTTTCCAAAATAAAACATAAAGCAGACACTTTATTCTGAAGGGAAGTTAGTGAGAAGCTGAAGCGAAGATTCACAAAAACAGTGAGAAACAAACTGAGGACAAACTATAAACTAATTACACGATTGAAGTGGACCAGGCTAAACATAGAAATAGAAAATGAAAGACTGAGAACAGACACTAATATGCAGTAATACAGAGGGTATAATACTGTGTTTTTGGTAGTAGAAGTAAAGTGCAGAGGCTTTCACAGATAAGCTGGAAAAAAAACTTGGTTTTAGGTCGAAGACGTTTCACCTTTCATCCAAGAGGCTTCATCAGTTCTGCCCGACTCTGACTCAAAGCCAGTCAGGCAGATGAAGCCTCCTGGATGAGAGGTGAAACGTCTTCGACCTAAAAACCGAGTCCAGTTGAGTTTTTTCAGCTTACTATGACCCGGATGACTGAGAATCTGCACAAACATTTCACACATAAACCAGTGAGTGGTTTTTCACCGATCAATCATCTTCAAAGTGCAGTAAAGAGAAAAAACTAACATTTAGTTATTGATTAATTCAATTATTAAATAAAAAGCAGAACAGACACAAACATTTACTGATAACAGAGATAAAATAAGTCTTATGTCGTAAGTCAGATGTTGCTGCTGTTTAGACCCAGTGACCAGAAGCATCCAGTCAAACTTAGTAAGACGTCGAAAGTGGGAGGAGCTTTTAGTTTTGACATCCTCTGCAAAAGGCCTTAATATGTCACAAACTGACATTTAACACATTACACTCTCTACAGAGGTGATATTTACTGTAGACTCACAATATCTGATCGCACTACATGTTCAAGTTTGCAAGTCATCGTCACAGAAGCAACTGAACAAAGCTTTACAGATTAAAAGCTGTTAAAACAGGCTTTAAAATGACTTTTAAAACAATGACTTTTCTGCTGTTTCTTCTTAAACAACATTTATGTCTAAACTACAGACTTGAATTTATGCGTTTTACTGTTTTTCTCCGGACTCGTAGTCCTCTTCGTGTTTCTGTACCAGTATCATGGTTGCGGTTCCACCTTCTGCCTCCACATGGAAACGTTTCCATGGAAAATGATGCAGCGTATTAAACACATAGCGAGTCAGGAAAATGGACCTGAACCAGGAGAAGCCTCGTGAAGCACGACCCCTCGGCTGAGGCTCACATGCATCCTGGCAGCATAAACAGGAAGTAACCCGACTCGTTCACTATTAGCGAAACACAGGAAGTCGGGCCGAGATAATGTTACATTGGATGTGTTCAGTCTCACGTCGACAGATTAGACAAAGAGGTTTGATCCAGAAAATACAAGAAGGGAGCATTTAAGATGCAACACACACACACAC
>NW_018128073.1:31148-66568 GCF_001952655.1 Monopterus albus
TCTCCACACAACCACCTGACAGACTGAGCACTGACGCTGACCACAGGGCGACGAAGACGGACACACAGAGGCCGAGGCGGCACATGATGTCAGTCAAACCTGCAGCCAATGAGACGAGGCAGAGGTGAGCCAGTCCACTGTTTGTATTTACCCACTGTCTCCAGTGAAATAGAAACAGGCACAAACATGGATATTTATGAGTGGGGAGGTTAACATGACTCACCAAATTAAAGCAGGTTACAAAGATGAAGCTGGAGGAGCTGGCGATGACACAAACACTTCATCACAACTACATCACCTTATTGTTTAAGTGTTTAAAAAGGCTTTAGGGAAACATTTCTACAGTACTGATCATGATCGGATGAAACTGCAGAGACAACCAAACTGACTGGCACTAATCCCTGTTTGAAGCTCTGTGACCTTTGACCCCAAAAGCTGAACAATGGGTGCCGCAGAGTCCGGAGTGAAGTCGATACGACGCTGTAAGACTGTCACAACATCATGAAACCAAGACATGAAAACACAAGACAGAGGAGTGTTTTGTACTTACGTGTGAAGAAGCAAAGTCGTGGACCGAGGTGACAGTCTGCTGTGTTTCTGCTGTGTTAATGACTAACTAGCGGTGTTTACTGAGAGTCCACAGTCTGCAGCTCAGCACCGTCTGCCAGCACTGTCAACACACACTCAAACCTCCAGCTTAACCTCCACCCACTCAGCTCTGCAACATCTGAGCCCCGTGTTCCCAATGCTGATGTTCTCATGAGTCTTATTACAACACACATCTCCAATGTGTTTCTGTTACCTTTGTGTCCTATGATGCTCTAACCACATGTGAGATCAGCTGAAGCGACAAAGCATCCAGTCCACAGTGACTCAGCAGCGCAGGCCGAGGCTGAAGGACCGTCTCCTCCAGGTGGACCGACACCAGACAGACACTGACTGGACGAAAAGGAAAACAGCAGTGTTTAGGAGATGTAATTATTTATATTGCCCAGAATCAGATATTACTAATTTCACTGTACAACCTGAAGCAAGAGCATCAGAGGATAAGATATGTAACAGACGTTGTTTGTACAGAATAAAGCAAAATATCACAATATGAAAAATCAGGACGACAGATTTAAAGACACTCTGTTGACATGTTTTTGTTAGATAATGTTGTGATGGTGGTCACATGACCTTGCCATAGCAGTCCTCAGCTCAGACCAGCATGCCGCTCAGTAATCAGCAAAACCTTTTAAACAGGAACGGAGGTCAAGCAGGGTCAGGAGTGAAACCTGGTCAGGCCTCCAGGCTGTCACAGAGCGCTGCTAGCTGTGGAAACCAGGACACTTATTAAGGTTAACCATTATCCTGTTTGTCTTCTTTTGTCTGGTTCCCTTGGCTTGGTTTCCCTTTGTGTCCCCGGCTGTTTTGACTTTCCACAATAGAAGTTGGTATGGAGACGTAGAGGAGCCGTGTCTGAGCTGGTCCCAGAACTGGCCCACTGCCTGCTGGCTTTGTGTCCACACTGGCTTCATGTTTATTCCCTTCACGCCCATAAACTGTTTTTTATAGATGAGATGTATGTTTTAGTCTGCAGAGTTTGACCAGCACAGGTCTGATGTACAGCAGACGTTTCTGGTTGAAGGTGGCGCCAGTTTCTGAAGGCCTTCAGTTTTTCTTACAGCTTCTACAGATCTATAACCCTGTGCTCTTGTTCTTCTTCAGGTTTGTCCAGACCCAGACTGGAGTCCACCTGTAGCAAACTGGGCTGACTGGACAGAGTGTAAAAAGACACACACTTGTGTGTATAAGGTCCCACAGTTCACACTGCAGGTCAGGACACAAACCTGGACAAGAGGTCCAGGAGCTCACTGTTGACCTCTGTGGTCAGACTGTGGTGAGGCCCAGATCAGGAACAAGGGCTCAAACCATGTCTAAAGCTCTGAGTGTCCCCAGGAGCCTGGTGGCCTCAGTAACTGGGACATGGACGAGGTCTGGAATCAGCAGGACTCTTTCGGGAGTTGGCATCTGACCAGACTGAAGAACAAGAAGGGTCTCCGTCAGGGAGGAGACCAAGGACCCAGCGGTCCCTCTGACAGAGCTTCAGAAGTCGCCTGTCTGCACAAAAGTTGAAGGCATCCCAATGCTTCTGAAGCAAATGTAAACCCTAGAACTGGACAGGGAACTGAGGTTGACTGACTTTGGAATCTTAACAACTTGGCAAACAACAACCAACCCCCTGAATCAGAATTCATCTGATGAAGTGTTTTGTCTTGACATGTGTCCAATCTTCCCAGAAGTTGACCTGTTGCCTAAAAGCGTTTTCACAGGAGCATCATCCCAAATTCCCAAAGGCAGCAGTGAGTCGTCTGGAGATCGGTTTACAGGCTGAGCTTCTTATCGCACATCAACACCAAAAGTGACAAAGAAGAAAGGACAGAAAGAAAATACTCAGATACTTCAGCAGTGGCACAACAGTGTGCATTCAGTAAAGTACAGGTATCTGAGAGAAAAATGTTCATGTTCCAGAACAGGAGATAAGAATCATCTCACACTGGTTTGTCAGTGTTTAGATGTCCAGTTTTAAATTTCAGCCAACAAGTGTTGACCTGTGTCTGCTTGTTATCTTCTTTGAGTCTAATATATTGCATTAATATCATGTATCCCAGGAGGTGTGGTTGCACAACAAAGTCATTGTCAAAGGAAAGACTGCGGCTTTCTGAAAGGACAGTGATGGAGAGATAAACAGAGACACCTCTTCTTTCTGCTCTGGATATGTTTTTCTGTTTTGTAATGAAGGAGGTCGTGTCGCAGGCAGAAGGCCCAGTTCTTTCACAAAAGGCCGGTGAAGACATGCCGCCCTCCCTCTCCCTCCTTCCCCCCTCCTCAGTCTTTGTCCGTGGACCAGCAGGTGAGACGGAGCCTTAAAGACGTTTACTTCTGGGCGAGGCTTATAAATAAATCAAAGCCTCCTTCATCTTGCTCATCTCCCTAGAAATCCTCCAGGTGATGCTGCACAACTCAGACAGAGCGGTGAGTTTTTCTTAAAACATATCTGGGGGCTTTATTTTTGAGTCTGGGAACAGTTTAGTTTGTCTGGAATATAATCTAGTTTCCTTTGGTTGCTTGTCTGAGCAATTTCTGTAAAGATCAGAAACAAACTAAACAAAATGTTCCAAATGGTTTGGAAGGTTTTTGCAAAAAGATTATGGTAAAGTTTTTCTTTTATGGCTGTATTGTCAGTCAGGTTTGGAAGGTATTTGCAAAAAGATTATGATAAAATTTTTCTTTTATGGCTGTATTGTCAGTCCACAGCTCTTAGTTATAACAGTTCTACATTTTTTTTGTCCTAACGCTTAATCTAAATGAAAACCAATTAAATAACATCTGGGTTTTATCTGGACATGAGATACTTGAAGATGTCATCAGCCAGTCAGGTGAGATCAGCAGACAGCGGCCGGTTGTGGCAGTAGGAAAATACAGTAAATGGCACTCGATTCTGGAGAAGTTTCTCTTAAAACAAGCTTAAGTGATTTATAAAAAAAATAATAGAACAGCATGGGAATAAGCACAAACAGACTGATGCAAATGTTCTCAGTGTAACTATCCCATCTCCTTCCTCCAGATGTTAAGGCTGCTGGGACTCCTCACCCTGACCTCCCTCTGCTCAGCCATGCTCCTACAAAACAATGATCAGGCCGAGTCCAGCGACGAAGGCTCCACCTCGGACCACCACACTTTCCTCTGGCCTGGCTCAGAGCAGAAGGAGGTTTCTGAGTCAATGGAGGAATTTTCACCAATATCCCGCAACGGCCTCGGGCTGAGTCCCCCTCCAGAGCCAGGACCAGGGCAACAGGGAGGCAACTTCACCATGTTTGAGACTCCTGACTCGAACCTTTCAGTGACACCCGTCCTGCAAGAATCCACAATCTGCGACATGCTGCTGAACGCCCCGGTTCCGCCACGTGTGGACGAGATTCCATTTTTCTGCATGTGTTCGCATTGCAAAGGCACCAAAGGAGACCGTGGAGACCGGGGTCTTCCAGGCATGGGCACCACTTTACATTACTTGTTTGAGTTGAGCTGTGTTTTTGTTCGACTGCTCTTACATCAGGATATCAAACAGTTTGTGGTGATGGCTGCCAGGGAGTGGCTCCTGCTGATGCAGGTCAAACACTGGCACTGTAATGAAACTATATCTAAAATTATTAAATGTTATGTTTAAGATCATCTTTTCAGGCAGTTTGTCGTAGATATTTAATCTTGTTTATAAATTTCTCAATTTTCAGCTAAAATAAACAAGACAGGAGTGAAAAGTAGATTTCACTGTGGTCCCAGTGATGTGATGTGATCAACATCAAACCCAAAATGTAAAGAAGCCATAAAACGAGAACATACTGTGCTCTTGAGCCTGGAGTCTGCATGTGGATCTAATGAGAAACTTGCATGAAGAGAGAAATAGTTATTTTACTTTATGTTAAAAAAGCTCACCTGTTTATATTTTATTACTAGTTTCCATAAAGGTCTTAATGCTTGATAAAATAATTTGGTCATGACAAAGTCTGAGAATCACAGGTCTCTGTAGGAAAGTGAAACAAGGCACAAACATTGCCAGGGTTGTTATTTCGATTTCCCCTGGAGTCTTTCAATGCTAAGTTTTAAAACAAAAACTGACCTCGCTCTAATCTTTGTTTAGGCAATCCCGGTAGTCCTGGGATTAGAGGAATGTCAGGGCTCAAAGGTCAAGCAGGATTCACAGGCCGTCCAGGAATAAAGGGTGAGTATCAGATCAATAACTTTGTCAAGGGAACAAACAAGGTAGGTTGGTAAGTAGGTAAGACTTTATTGATCCCACAATGGGGAAATGTCTGTGTTCCAGCAGCAATAGAGAGCAGCAACAAAACACCATAAGAACAAACACCACACACATATTGTGAGAAACAAATTCCAAAGTACCTAAAACCAAACAGAATATAGTATTTGAGAGACAATCAAGAACAAGAATGATCCTCCCACAATTAATCCCTGAGAACAAATCAAAATACCTAAGAACAAGACAAAATATAGTAGTATTCAAGAGATCAAGAAATCGAGGACAAGAATATTACTCCTATAATTAACCCAGCAATGGGGAACATACCTGTATTTCAGCCATAAGGATCTCTGAAAAACTATTCAAAAATACTTAAAACAAGACAATATAAAACAAACCCTTAGTCTTGTTGTTGTACAGGTAACTTAATTCAACTAATTGCTATTGCCACATTAACCCTTCTTCCATTTATGCCCCTCGTCTCCTTACTAACAGCCCTCCTACTACTCCTACTAACCATCTTAGAGGTGGGGGCCTCACACAGTATCACTGTTAGTGCTTCCACCAGGTGGCGCCAAAGAAAGAAAAAATATTAAATTTTTTACATGTAGTGGCTTTAAATTGGACTGTAGACAATGCAAAGGTCTTGAACCTTTCCCCGTTTCCCTTAGTTTTGCCTTTATACTTGATTTGTATTTGTTTTTGTTTTTTTTACACAAACCTGCCTTTGGTTGTTTTTTTCTCATCTGCAGCCAGTAGACACATCTTCGAACCTGTCATCAAAACAGGCCAATGCACTCAACCTAGTCTGACTAGTCATTCAGTTACACATTGATTTAGTCTTTTAACACAAGTCGCCTTTTGCTTTTCATTTATTGGGATAATTTCTTTTTGTCTGTTGTTACAGGTCAGAAGGGCGATCTGGGAGACCGAGGGCAGCCTGGAGCTGTCGGTTTCATGGGGCCAAAGGGAGAGCGAGGCTTCAAAGGTCTGTTCACATCACTGTGATGCCAGGACCTTCCCTAACAGTTGCAAAACATTGTTGCAAAAATAAATCAGTTTTATGATAATAACTACTTGGGTAAGGCTAGGAAAAGACCCTGGTCATTGTTAATAGACCAACACTCACTGTTGGTAAGAAATGGGAATGGAAAAACTCTTCACTGCACTCTACATGAAGTTAATTGATAAATAAAACCTATTCATAGCATTATTTTTGAAAACATCCTCACTCTACTTTTCACTGACAGCACAGCACTGCTCTTACAGCTACTGCTGCTGTCTGTCAAAAGCCAGTTTCCAGCCAGCTGAACTTATGCTCAAATCTAATGTAGATATTCTTGATGTGTATGTTACTATTTCCCCAGGTGATAAAGGGGACCAAGGACTGGAAGGGCCCCCAGGTGAACAGGGTCCTCAAGGAGAAAATGGCTTATGCCCTCAATCCTGCGACAGCGTTCAAGGTCCACCAGGTCCACAAGGCCTCCCTGGACCAGTTGGAGCCCGAGGCCTACCTGGAGTGCAGGGACCTACTGGACCCAACGGCTTTAAGGGCGATAAAGGCGACCTGGGTCAACCTGGCAACCCTGGACTGAATGGCCAGAAGGGTGATCAAGGAAGGGAGGGTGTATGTAACTGCATCGATGGGGTGAATGGAATTGATGGCAGACCAGGAGAAAAGGGGGCTAAGGGGGACAAAGGTGACACTGGTGCCCAAGGCATACAGGGTCCCATTGGACCAAAAGGCAATGAGGGCATCATTGGTATGACTGGGCCACCCGGTCCGTGCTCCCCAGTCATCCAATCGGCATTCTTTGCAAAACTCAACTACTCATTTCCTATTGAAGACTTTCCCATTCCTTTCCAAATTGTCATTACTAATGAGCAAGGGCACTTCAACCCATTTAACGGCATCTACACAGCCCCCATCAATGGCACCTACACCTTCACCTTCGACCTGGCAGTGGCCCAGAGGCCACTCAAGGTTGGCCTGTTTCTCAACCTCTACCCTGTCGTCAAAGTAACAGTAGGAATCAACCAAGCCACTGCCAGCCAAACTGTCATCCTGCATCTCGCTGCCGGAGACCAGGTGTGGCTGCAGGTGAAGAATGCTGTCACTAATGGTATATTCACAGACAGTGAGAGCAGCAGCACATTCTCTGGGCATCTGATATACCCCGACTCCTGTGATTTGCCCTTTGGTCGCAATCATGTTTTCCCGAATAACTATCACGATGAAGACTTCAGCTGGAATGGTCCTGCACACACCACCACCACCTCTAAACCATAGCTCACGTCAGTATGACAGACATAGATGAAGTATGCATGCACACCCAATCAAACAAAGTGTATTTATAACTGCAAGTTTTAAAGGAGGGGTATAATGTAAAATTGTCCATTTTTGAGATGAAGTTTTCCATCAGACAAGTTACTGTGGTGCACAAGAAGTCGTATAGTTTCTACTCCTCACCACTGTTATCTGATGAAACCAATCACAACTGCCCCAAAATGTGATGTTACAGGTGATGAGGTTCAATATTCCATCGTTACCATTTGTGGACATTAACCGGAGTTGGTTCTAAATGTGATCTGTGGTAGGTGGGTCTTGAGGGAGGCATGAGGAGTGGCTGCCAGAACCAAAGCAAAGCCATGCTAGGGCCTGACTCAGTGTCAGTCTGTTGGTCTGTCACCACTAAGAAATCCAGTTAACTGTTGGATCCACTGCCATGAAAGTGGGCTCAGATATTAATTGATTTTCTGACTACATTTAGTGTCCTCATCAGGCCAACATTTTAATTTCTCCAATACTTCATGTTTAGTGCTAATTAGCAAATATTAGCATGCTAAACTAGCACTGATGAACATGGTGAACATTATACCTGCCTCACAAAAGCATATTAGCATTTGACATTAGCTTTGAGGTCAAAGCACTGCTGTGCCAAAGTACAAAGTGAAAATAGCTGCCAGAGAAATAAGAATAATTACTGTTTCTAATGCAAGTTAATTTGTCTAGATTATAACAATCATCAACATTATTGCTTCTTGTTTTAAGATACATTAATTTAACAATATTCAAATTATGAACTTATATTTGAAACATGCTAAAATATTTTTAGTGTGGGCAAAAATGATTTATTTTTGTAGTGTGTGTAAACTGTTGTGTTCAAGTTCTGAAAACCAAACAACAACTAGAAGCTAAGCAGGAAAATACCCCCCCTTTAAATGCCGAGATAAATTCACCCATGATTCAGCACTGTCCGAAATATGAATGTACATGTAGGCTTTCAGGTGCCAGCTTGACATCTGCACTTACTTTAATAAACGGCTGACTGCAGAGTTTCTTCTCCAGCTGTAGAGGTTCAAATATTAAATGTTTTAAAAGTACAGGGTCCTCAGAGTTAATTTAGTTTCATGCTTGAGCTCAGCTGTCTGCAGCTTAGTTTTAAAGCTTTATTTTGCTTTATTCTGGTTTTAATGCTGTTACTGTTTTTCTTTGCCTGTGTAACGCACCCTGAATTGCCTCCGTGTATGAAACGTGCTACATGCATTAATTTGCTTTTATCAGTTTGCTTGCTCAGTTGTCAATGATGGATAAATTTTGTTGCTTGAGAAAAATAATTACAATAACTCACAACCAATGTGGCTGCTTTGATCACAAGTTCAACATTTTTTAAATGTATTTCAGACAAAAGTGACGTGAGATTCTGCCTTCTCACTTAACATACGGACTAACATGTTGGACTTGACAAAATGACAGTTTAAACAGCAAAGTATTAACACATCAGTTGTAAAAATGTCCCATGTTTACAAGTGACCCCCACCCACCCACACAGAGCCCCGACCTTCAGTCTTAGAAACAATACCGCACCAGGAAAGAGCAGAAAATGTAAGATTGGATCAATCACCTTTTATTTCAGAGTTCACACAGAGTCACAGCTGGCAGATAAAGTTCAGCCTTGTATATAAATGCTCCTACAAGCAGCTTTACAGTCCCACCAGTCATTTCCTCCAGAGACAAGTATGGGAAGATAAACCTGGTATTTGTCAATGGGTTCCACCCTGATGTGATCGACAAGCAGCCTCCGGGACGTCTATGATTTTTGTGAAATCAAGGATTAACACAAATCAATTCAATTCATTCACTCAATTTCATTTAAAATGGTTAAACAGGGAGATATTTACTGTAGACATTTTAACAATCACCACCTTGTAAAATATAAAACAGTCAGAGCCACTCTAACGATAAAGAGTGTCATCTTCACTAAACTGGATTCAGTCTCTCCTTCAGCTGGTTGCAGCACATTCTCTGGTTTTACAAAATGAACCCACGATTACCAACGTCAAATTACTTTAGATATAAACATCCCAGAATCTGCTACTAACTGGGTTACTAAAATCACAAAAGCACTAAAAATGATAAATTAAACAAATACTATCCTGTGTTTAGTCAGGACCTTATGTGTGGTTTTGCATGTTAGCAAGCAAATGTTAGCTAAAAGAAAACATCTTTAAATGGGAGTTAGGTACAAGTTCCTGGATCGGGTGTTGCACAGGAGGTCGTTCCCTGGCAGTTCTCACATTTCTCATAGGGGAAGTCAGTCATGATTCTCTCTGTCTGTAGAAAGAAACTACTAACACGTTGGTTAACAACATGGTCCAACTGCACGTCTGAGGACCTGCTCTGCTGCAGCCTCATGGTACTGAAACATGCAAAACCACAGACAGTCCTTTAACTGTCACCTTCTCCTGCTACAGCCTCTGATGAGACAAACCCCCAGCTATCTGTGCTCCACCCTGGTTCGCTGCATCTCCTACTTTTCTTCTGGGGCCACGTCGTCACCCCCAGACACGTTTCCATCTTCGTCCTCGTCGTCACCAATCATTCCTTTCAGGTAGGCCCGTTTGAACTCCTGGAACTCCATCTCCTCCTCCATCTCACTGCAGACGACAGCAGTGTCAGAGAGGAACTGTTCAGAGGCACAACACTGGGGTTTCTCACATGTACTGTAGGAGAAGACAGAAGCTGGGAGCAGACCTAGTCTCCTGGAACCAATAAAGCCTAGACAGTCTGACCTTAAACCTCATCAGCTAGCTGACTGTTACTTATCCAATAAAAATGACGAAATGTAAAAAAAAGAAAGAATGGGTGAAGAAACAGAACTGAAGAAACAGGATGAAAACACAGGGATATAAACAGCAGCTAACAGAGGAAAACCTAAAAAGCTAAGGATAAAACACACAGGAGCATGATCCCCGCATCTGGATGAAGTGAACTAAAGCGTCACATAACCACAGTGTTCATCCTCAGGCACCTGCTGTCAGTGACCTTTTATTCATTCACAACTCCAAAGAACTGATATTTCTTTAAAAGTCAAACAAAGCTTAAAAAGAGACACCGAGATTCTTTGACATTCATTTCTTATTGTTTGGAAAACCACCTTACCTCTCCTTCACTGGTGGCAGCAAAACACAAGACAAAAGAGAAAGGTTTGGGTTCAGTGCGACTGCCGGTGCACTTTCTTTCATCAGACCCCTACAATGTGGACAAGCTGAACAAACCACGTACGAACACATCTACGCACATAATTCAATACAGCTGTTATTTTAGAACAAACAAGTTTGATTAATTCCATGTAAAACTTTCCCCTCAAGCCAAAAGAAGGTGGTTTGTTTTTTCACTAGACACTAGTGAGACTATGCTGCTGGGCCTTTGCACACAGACACACACACACACACACAGTGAAATGTGTTTCCTTACCTGCATCAGGTTTAGGATGCATCAGTTTAAAGGGGATTTCCAGGGCGACCTCACTGCAACACAAACCAAATGTCTCTCACCTATTCATTGTGTAAACAACATGTTCAGCCAGAGTTTATACCGATACGTACGTCTGAAGCAAACGATATGAAAAGCTTTAAAAGATTTTATTTCCTCAGTCTTAAACCATCTCACACCAAAACAAACAAATCACTGCTTAAAGATTTAAATAGCTCAAGCTTGTAAGAGATCCATGATTCTTGTGTTTAGAGTTCAGCACCAGTGAAAGATCTGGTGATGTGGAAATACAATTGGAACCTGGGTAAAAAATACTATGTATTACAATTAAACATCATTAGAAAGTTCATTCCTTTTGAACAATGGTTAAAATTATTAAGTTGAATTCATAAGATAAATATAGTTAAAAGCATTTAAAATGTACCTTGTACTAGGTTGGAATGGTAAAAATAGCAAAAGCTTTGTGATGATTATTTCATGTTATTTTAAAGGTTCAAGGCAGTGTTGTGTGTAAAATATCATTATTGGTCACCCATCGGCAAAAGTAGTGACACCCAGGAAGGGAAGAAGAAGAAGAAGAAAGGAAGCGGGAGGGCGCAACTTGGTGAAGAGAAGGAGAGAAGACAAAACGTTTATACAGATGCGAACTATGTTGAGTATATGGACTGTACCTTAGATTGTCAACTCGAGGATCTGCTGTAAGATATTTCTTCTGTGCAGAGTTGTCTTGCAGTTGTGTGACATTATGTGTCTAGTCTAGTAGTATACCTAGCTACCATGTTAGCATTCGTTGGCTAAATGAATGTTGGTATCAGTAGTATACATGTTAGCATTCATTGGCTAAATGAATGTTGGTATCTAACCCGGCTTACTCCCAAGACTGGATTCATCCTTCTGACCCGGAATTCATGGACATTATCAGAGACAGTGCTACGTGAGTGACCAGTGCATCGTACAACTGTTGGGACCCTTCTGCCATTTCTTTTGGACACACAGAGATGGTAACGCTTCAGTCACTGGACTACGAATTATCAAGTAAGGTACCGTCTTTTATTTGGCTCTTATGAGTGAAACGTTTGGCCAGACCGCCCGAGCGTCCATCAGGCTGCAGTGGGAGTTAAATCTCAGTGTGTATGCAGCTGGTGGAGAGAGACAGTGTGTGGGTGGGTGTGTGTGGGCCTGCTACAGTTTTATGTTTATTTTGAAATATTGAAATGTGTGTCTTACTGGGAAAATGGGTCAAAGATATTTAAAGGGACTTGTTATTGTTTACCCTGATTTTTGTTGAGTAAATTAAGAAACTTTAACTTGTGTTTGGTTATTGTGTACAGTACCCTGTAGGATCTAAGGGCACATAATGTAGAGAGGTTTATTACCGACTTAAGATTTGTCAGTTACAGTTACTGTGAGTTAATTGAACTCAGGGCCATCACCTTATACAGTGGGTTACACAGTGTTAACTCACATCTGTGTTAGATTTAAAATTGAAAGCAGACTTTGGTATTAATGCCTCTGAGAACACGTTAAACTGCATCCTGTTATTTTGCTACTCTCGTTACGTCTCAAAACTAATGGAATAATACACTTACAAATACTAATGAAAACAAGAAGCCATCAACCCACCTTGATCCCATCATCCTGAGAGCGCGGCAGACACACGGGTGAAAATCAGCACAGCACAAATGAAGCATGAGCTTTGATTCTCGGAACAAGTTAACACAACACTGAGACAGAGGTCTGACAGATGAAACAGTCAAGCGGCAGTGAAAATACAAAAAATTCATACAGTAGGATATCAGCATAATACATTGTTTACCGAAAGATCTGTCACAGATTCTACTCCAACCCTTGTCAATAGACTAAAGGCAACGTCGCACGGAGCTAGTTTGGACAAATTAACTCTATTAAATCCTGGACTGAAGGCACCGTCGCACGGAGCCAGTTTGGACAAATTAACTCTATTAAATCAGATGTTGTATATTTTACTGTGAGACATGTCCACTGATCGTGGACTTGGAGCTCTGCATCAAAATTGTGACTGTGTCTCAAATGTAGGAACAGAACCCCACGATGTGCAACCGCCCTCAGACATGTGCTGTTGGAGAGGACACTGGTGAGGAAGCACCTAAAACACCAGCAGAATTGACACAAACCTACTTTTCATGTGGCCTTTTCTGCAGCACATGATGAAGCAGGTCAACAACCTGTCACTGATTAAATCTGTTTTAGTTTACGTTAGTGCAACAGTTAACCCGGTTTCATGACACCATCTGATGCATCTCACAACTGATGCTTCTGACAAACTGACCGAGATTTTGTGACATGGAATAAATGTGCATAAAGAAGCTGGGAGCCACAGTAAAGTGCAAGTCTTTTCTGGCACACACACACACACACACACACACACACACACAATGGCTGACCCTCCAACGATGAGCTTCACTGTGACTCTATAGGAGACCATGATGCCAAGAACCTCCTGCAGCACCCCCTCCTTGATGCTGAAGGAGAAGAGAAAAGATGACACGAGTGACCCAGTGTAACAAAGAGATGCAATCCTGAGCGGCCGCTGGTTGCTGCTCACATGCTTGATGAAGCCAGGTTGGTGTCTTCGTGCTTCAGCTTGCCGTCCAGAGCGATGCCCCTCCTCTCACTGTTGTTGGCCAGCAGAGGCAGCAGCGTGTAGGCCTTCTGCAGGGCCGCCCCGGCAGGCACCGAGTCACTGAGACACGAGCACACACAGTGACCGTCAGCAGAAAACAGGTAACTGACCGGCCGTCCGTAACGAGAGCAGCAGCGCCTCTGGCTGAGGTGACCATTGCAGTCCAGTTCAGAAGAGACTGGATCCATTAAAATGCCCTGGTCCTGGCTGTTGCTGTTGTTCTCTGACTTTGGCCTCACTTTTCCAAAAGTCATACATAACAAAGTCCAAAAAGTTTGAAACCAGACTCTTATCTTCTGTCTCACTTGATCAGTACCAACATTTGTATTAATTACCTGGCATTAGAGAAATGGAGTTTATTCATTATGCTATAAAACTGTCATGGAAAGAAATCTTTTCCTTTTTTAGGATGTTTTGAATGAAAGCTTCGGTTTCTAACTGGACTGTACAGATGAAATGCTTTTCAGTACAGACAAGAGCACATACAGATGTGACAGTGAACCTCTCTCAGTAAAGTGTTGTGTGTGTGTGTTGACCAGTACCCAAACTCCTCGATGGCCACAGACTTGACGTAGCTGTCGTTGGAGTACAGCACCACAGTGGCGACCTGATCGACTGAGGACAAGAGGAGACGCGAGTCAAACACTTGACACAGTGTAAATGTAGCTGACAGTGACTGCAACATGAGCAGTGAGCGTGACATTCACCGGAGACGATGATGTTTTTGATGTTTTTGCTGGAGTCGTTTGTGATGCTGACGTGCACTTTGACGGGCTCACCGTGGTAGTAAATCTGAAAACAGGATGTAATGAGAAAGTAAAGGTCCTTCAACACACTTGAATAAGCTTGTTGTAGGGTTATTTTTGCCATTTACAGAGTAAGAACATGTAGTCAATGAGCTGATCGAAATCTGTCTTACGACGGAGATGAACTGTTCAGAGGGAGAAGGCCGCACTTCCCCTGACCATAATACACAACTGGTGGGTTTCAGTCACATTAACACATCTGAGTTCTGTCAGACCACCGGGTTTTACTGTGCCATTCGATCCGCTGAGAGGTTCAGCTCTTTTGCCTGTGGTGTGGCGAGTACTCACAGGTTTCTGAGTCTTTGACAAGCTAAATGTGAATCTGAAGCAACAGACGGCAGCACTAAGTACGTCTGAAAAAGCAGGAGCACTTTTGGCAGACTTTATTCCATAAGCTAACTACTGTAACAAAGTCTTACACAGTTCTGTGATGTACAACACGTAACAACTGGCTTCTTCTTCAGCCCTGCATAAGCAGTGAGAGGTGTGAGATAGCCCACAGTGTACTGAAGGGTTAAAGACAATCAGGTCAAACTGACAAACCTGAATAAAAAATAAAACCTCAAATGTACCATTCAACCATAAAGAATTCAGTGAAAACTAGGCACCCTTAAAAATCAGGTGTCTGCAATTACATTAAGTATAAAGGTGATTAGCAGGGCTACTGAAAAACCACAAGATGGACAGGGTAAACTAACATATATATATATATATATATATATGTGAAAATAACTCATCTAAACAGTTGTCAAATATGCAATATTATGAAGGACACGTATAAATATAGAGAGGCTGAGGATCTCCCCACCTCTTTGTCCAGGCTGGCCCTGACATGCAGCGGTTTCTCCGACATGACAAAGTCCCTGGTGGTCTCCACACAGGGCGCTGCTCCCCGGCCCTCAGGGGCGAACTGGACCTTCCTGAGCGCCAGCTTCACTGCACTCCTGTTGGACAAACCACAGATGTTGCTAGACTCTCTCTGGTCATTTGAGTGCTGTGAATAAACTCTCTGACAATCTCGCAGCTCTTCTTGTGCTGGGCTGACGCTCACCGTCTGCGCACTTTAGCGTCCTGCCTCTCAGCGCTGAATGCTCGGATCTCGAACTCCACTGCACATTGCTGCAGAGGGAGAGAGAAGAGACGTCAGCTTCCTGTGACCTGCAGCGGCTGCTGGTTTGATTCCCCAGTCAGGATCTTACCGTACCTTGCCGACGTCATGGGGCGCTGGTTGGAGAGCCACTGAGCAAGGCAGGTTGTCCGGAAACTGAGGGAGAGATGCGGGCATTATTACACCCTGTATTTTATAATCTGATCACATCTCAAGTCACGCAGCTCTGCTTCTTAATGTTATACCACAGTAGGGGCTCCCAGACTTGGGGAACTTGTTTATGGAGACAGTAGTGGTAATGTCAATTTAATTGCTTTAGAAGAAGGCTGGAAATATAAATGCAAATTAATTTCGCCTGAGATTAATCAGGCTGCGCGATTATGAGGGAGCACATTACGATTCATTAAATTATGATTTAAATGTTTTGTCTAACAAATCTCCATTTATTTTTCTCAAAAAACAAGCACATTTTGAATAACTAATGCAAAGCAAGCAGCAGCCTTCTGAGATCCAGCTGATAAAGAGCGCTTGTTGTTCCGTTACTGCTCCTCTTCTTCAGCTCGTCTGGAAGCATCTGAAGCCCTGAAACTGCAAGTTTTACTTGTCTTGAACTCTGCTCTTTGTCACTACTTTCACTGTCCAGCCTGGCACCTGGATGTGCAGCCCCGCACCTCGAAGAAGAACGGGTAGGCGCTGTGTCCCAGCTTGCGCAGCAGCTTGGCCTGCGTCCTGGTGTGGATTCCCTTCTCGCGGTCCTGCAGGGGCGGGTACACCTGGCGGGTGGACAGGTACAGCTCTCTGCGGAAGGCGATTCCCATCACATCCATATCATCTCTGCCGTAGCGAAAGGTGCACGACAGGGTGACGAACACTGAGGGAAAAGGAGAGACACTGATCTGTTAAAAAAACACTTTAGTCATTTTAAATCCAAGTTAAAGCAGTTTAGCATCGATATATACATCTGTCCAATCTAAAGATGTGTTTTTGGTCATTTGTATTGTCCCAGTTTTGTATATCTGTTATGTCACTAAGATTTTTCTTCTTATTATAAAAAGCCAACACTGTGACTCCTGGCTCTGTTTAAATAACTAAAAGTTAATCAACTGAAGTGTAAAACCATCATAACAAACTGTTTCTCAAACAGTGCAGCTGAGTACAAAATAAGCAGTGGTGTTTTTCCAATCTGGAGAAATCCGGCTGACACATCAGCTGGAACAGTGCCCAGTCTGAACATCATGCAGCCTCAGGTCGCACCTCAGACATGGTGGGATGACATTTGTATGACCCTAACGTTGCTCGTGGGGAAATCACGGTGGATTTATGAAGAACAGAATCATTTTATAAAGGTTTGAGCAGCAAATGAAGCAGGTCCCTGTAAAGTTATGACAATATGTGTGAGATGAACTGTATCAACATGAATGACAAGTGTTCTGTCACTGACCTTTTCTTCCCTGCAGAGCCTCAGGATCAACGAGGATGACGCCATCTAGTGGAAAACAAAAGGCAAAGCTGTTAAGAAGATAAAGATGGGACTGCTTTTTAGACAGAGTTCAAACCTTTGAATCACTTCGACACTGACAAACAGCAAAGTGGTCCTGGTCTGAGGTGTCGGGACAGATGTGTTGTCTGACTGCAGCCACGTTCTCCAACATGTGGCTGCTGGCTTATTTTGGTGGTGGACGTTTGTTAGAGTGTGGACAAACTCACCCACTGGATCCACGGAGTCAACATGGTCGACAAAGTCTCTCTTTCCCATGTAAACTGCAACCTGAAGCAGGACAAAGAGAAAATCTGACAGTAATGACATTTGCATGCATCTGCACACTTTGTGAAATCGAAGTGAATGACTTCAAGACCTTAAGAAAACAAATACATATATCCTCCCAGTATTAATATGCATATATCAACATGTGAAACAGTCGGAACCTCCCCAGGTCCAAGGCTAAAAGTGTGTACACGAGTGTGACGTTAGCATGTTGTGTCTACACATGATGCATTCAGGCACAGCACTGAGTGCAGGTCATGCACAGACAAACCCAGAAAAAGCTGCACATGGGATGTGTGGTTAACAAATAACCGAAACAATGGAGTAGTCTGTAGTAGTCACACAGTTCAAAGTGATTGAGATCAAAATAAAAATCAATTGATCAAAATAATGACACAACATAGAACAGCAGGAGCACAGAAAAACATGAGTGTGGAAAACCAAAGTTGTCAGCTGCACACAGGTGTTCCTAATAAAGTGGCAACTCTTACACATGGAAGAGGGACAAGCGTTTGTCTTTGTCTCAGCAGAGTTGATGTGACAGCCTGTGATCTACATGCATGGCCCTGTACGCACACACAGAGCTGATCACAGCTCACATTGTCCTGAGTGTGCGCTGACCTGAGCTGACCTACTTCACAGAATTAAAATGCAACGAGATGGAAAATTATACTCAGACGGATTTAATCTGCTTTATCGGACATCCTGCTATCAAGCAGCATGTCTGGGGGAAGAGGTGGTGGGAGAGGCAGGCTGGTCCTCAGTCCACTGCCATGCTCACAGAACTACTATGACACAGCTGGATGAGTATTAGCTTCATTTGTGGCTGTTACCACCTGCACTTTTAAGCTAAAGCCAGGCCTGTCAGGTGACTTTCTGTAGGTCTGGGGTTAAGTGTCTTTCTATGCTGGCTGCTGGCCTGGTCCGGGACCACCACAACAGTACCACCTTGGCACTGACTCCAAGCCTCTGACCCCTCCTGGAGGGATGAACACCGTTCTTCCAGCAGATGTTCCCTCATGTGGTATTTTGATAACGGTGGTGGACACACTGTCTAACACGCTGCTCCAACATCTCCCATAGCTGTTCAACTGCGCTGAGACCTGGTGACTGGGAAGGCCACAGCATCTAGTTCACATCACGGTCATCCCCATTAGACCAGTCAGTGCCCCCTCGTGCCCTGTGCACAGGGGCTCTTTTACCCTGGAGGAGACCACACCCCTCAGGAGAGACGGGTTTCATCACAGGATGAAGGTGATCACTCAGAACTAGTGTGTGTTGATGTGCAGTGACTCTTAAGGAGACGAGTGGACCCAGACCATGCAGCAAACTGCCCCTGGGCCATAGCAGAGCCGGTGGATCCTCTTACTGCAGAGGTCAGGCACTCCGGTTGCACCTCCGTCACCCACCTGCACAGAGCTTCTTCCTGAGCTCAGGTCGAACTCTGCTGTTAGACCCAGCTGCCTGAACATCTGGCTCGAACATCTGGCTCAAGCATCTGTTAAATTTCCAATCATTCCCCCTTGTTTCTAGTCTGGGAAAGTTTATAAGGGGACTTTCACAGTGAACACGACTTATTCGGTCTCTTAAGCATTACTATCGTCTCATCTGAGATGTTCCACTCACCGAATTGTCCTTGCAAACCTTCTTGAAGACAACATGTTTTGGACTCATGTTGGTGCAGACTGAGGGCAGCGAGTCCCTGTTGCCTGGGAGACAGAAGGAGACAGGAGAAGAGTGGACAAGCTGTTCACATCTCTCTGACACTGAACAAGGACTGTTTGCTAAACCTGTTTACGATATTTTGGTGCCATCTTGTGGCCTAATGACCGGATAGTAAGTACATAAGGGAACTGACATCAATGACGAGTAAAATGTGGATTACTGAGGAAACACAAATAACTACAGTATACCTCAACAAAACCTGGTTTTTACACATTTCAAGGCTGTTACTCTGCATTATATTTTTGATCACTCTCTTTATAGATGACTTGAACAGATTTAGGTGAGCTAAGCTAAGATCTTAGTCCTGATAAAACCTCCCCAGATGTGTTTGACCTCTCTTCAATGAAAACAACACAAACTAACTTCACTTACTTTGATTGTTTTTCAATCAGGCAAAAAAAAGAGTGAAGAGATAAAATGTGTTAAAGTCAGATCAGATTATATTTTCAGGATTATTGTGTTAAGGTTGCTAAAATATAAAATTAAAGAAAATAACTAGGTACTTCTGTCATTCTCACAGCTGAGCCTACACCTGGATTAAATCTAAATTTTGTTAAATTTGAAAAAAAAAAAAGTTCTAGAACATGTTACAGATGTATTTTAGACCGGCTCACCTGTGCTGCAGAGGTGCAGGAGTGTTGTTGAATCAGAGGAAGAGATGAGTGTCGGTCAGAGAAGCTCTGTACGTGAACGCCTGCTGCCCCTCACAAGCTGCCTCAGTCCCGTCAGCCAATCAGGTGAGCCGGCTATGAAATCTGACCAACCCTTGATGCTCAGTATGACCCCCCTCCTCCTGCACTCGCCACAGTTTGCATACGGAGAGATGCAGACTTCCTGCGAATGAGCTGACTGAGAGGATTGAAGCTGGTTCCCCTTCAGTCAGCACAACGAGGCCAGATTAGAGAGACAGAGGGAGCATTAGTGGGCACGTTTTTTTTATTCCCAGTTTAGCCCCACAACATGCTTTCCCCTGTGTTTCACTTCTGGTTTCTGTTTCAAATACTTTGTCAACAGGTGGCAGCAGTGCCGGGCAAAGGTTTCACACGGTCCCAGTAGATCGGCCCCACGTTCATTCTGCAGCCAGACGAGCCCAAACCTCCAGCCAGAGCCATAAAGGACTCTGTTCAGAAACCAGAGGAGCCAGAGTCCTGCAGCGGGTGGTGTGGCCCCCACAGACCATGGAGTCAGTCTGGGATCACATGCAGACACAGAGACAGCAGCTTCTGGAACAAGCTATCTGCCAAGTACCTGAGAATACTGTAAGTTTAGCTTAGCAAAATGGCTGGGAGCTGGCTGGGTGGAACCGGTTAGCCTGTCCCTGTCCAAAGACCCACCCACCATCGAGAGCTCACCACACTCATTTGTTTGTCCCATGAAAAGAGGCTTCTATGTATCAGACTCACAACTGATATTGATTTGAATTGCTCCCAAAGTGTCAAACTACTTATTTACTTATTAGAAAAGCCTCTGAATATAGTGTAGTCCAGTACAGCACCACCTTTAACTACGACCTCAGTAATAAAACATAGAATTGAATTTATACATTTGTGACAAATTCGTCAAAAACAGAAACATGTCGAGCTTCATAAACACAGATAGATGTTAAAGTGGAAGTGTTGCATTGAAGTGTGAACAGCTATACCTAATAAAGTGGCCAGCCACACAGTGGTCTGTCAATGTTGGACTATTCACTCTGCATTAAATAAAAAGCCTATAACTTATATGATGCTCTTGTCACACAGTCCAAATATTTTATAGACCTTTAACAAACAAGTGAACCTGAGGCAGGAATTGACTGTAGAGGACGCTGTCTGTGCAGGGAGCTCCATGGAGACAGGTGTGTCCCCACCAGCCACTGCACAGTACACCTTCTAGGTAATTGGAGAACTGATGTTTTGTGGCTTTGAGTTACAAATTTTTATTTATTTTTTTGGTAGACAAACAGCTGCTTGACAGACAAATTATTGTGAAGTGTAGAAGAACACAAAGAAATGTGCGAAACAGGGCCAGACCTGGGAGCACGGAACCCACAGGTAACTTGCACTGGGCAGGGATGTCACCAGTGTAGAAGTAAGTTGTGCTGGTGGGGCAAGCAGGCAGGAATGAAGTCAAAGTCAGGTATCAGGAACCCACAGGTGAATCAAGCAGACAGGAGAGCGGTGGGGGTAGCTAGAGTGTCAGGAACACACAGGCGAGTTTCCTGCATGCAGTGCAGGAAATATCAGTGTCAGAGTAAGGAGACAGAGGCTGGACAGTACCACCAGAGCCTTTAAAATGCAGACATAGAGAATGTGCTGATTTACTCCCACCTCTGGATTTTACCAGTGAAAACCACAGATTATGACCTGAGGTTTTGGTTTGCACAGATTAGTGTGAAGAGGCAGAAAGTGATGCAGTGACCATACGTGGGACACCAGGGTTTGTGCAGAGACGGGTTGAAGGCTGAGCAGCTCTGACCCAGGCCACAGTGTGTAGAGGACAGCGTGACGGCGAGCAGCTTTAATCCACTGTCCTGCCCGTCAGCAGGTAAACACAGGTGGATTAATCATCATTATTACACAGGAGATTAAAGCACACACACTTTACACACAGCGGCCTGTGATGCATCATCCTAATCCTATTTATTCTTCTAAACAATGCATAAAGTTCATTTTAGTGTTGTCACCAACAAGTTTTACACGAGTTTAGTCCAGACTAAAGTGTTTCCTACACAAAAGCTTCTACATCTGCTTTCTATTTTCTTTATTATGTCAAAAAAGTTAGTTTTCTTTCAACAGATGGCAGCTTTATGGCTGTAATGTTCTGATGTAACACCAAACTGCTTTTCTAGTTATCTTTTAAAAACTGTCGAGATGACCTCATAGTGTTGGCTGATGTTATGCAGCAACATGGAGTCTGCAGTGTTTAAGTGGATTTAGTCATGTTGAAGTGGTGTTGCACTGTGTGCACATGCACTGTGCAGCTGCTGATGCAGGCTGGTTATCCACACTGTGTATCACTTTTACCTAACAGACCCTCTGTATTAAACATAAACCACAATAATGACAAACAACAAATGCTTGTGAAGTGTGGGTGAAGCAGCACATCTGCTAAGAAAACACAAAAAAACCTTTATATATTTGGTAATACAAACTTTATTGGGGAAATAATAAACTCCACTCAGTCATTAATAATCATCAACAAATTCTGGTCTGCTCTGTAGATTTCACCAAACATTTCACCTCAAAAACTCTTCATAACAAAAAAGAAAAAGGACAGAAAATGGACGAATGGTCCTAGTTTATAAGACCGTGGTCACAACCGTGGCAGACAGGAAGCAGAGGGCCTCGTGTGTACAGTGGTGTTAATAATAGCACTGTGGGGACCATCCTCCCAGACAGATGACAAACAACCGATCCCTTCACGGGGATCGGCTGTTTGTCATGGTGAGGGTGAGCCTAGGTGATGTCCCTAACAGGAAGGTGTACAGGTAGTGTGGTCTGTGTTCAGACATAAGCTTTGGGCGAATCTGGTTCCGACCTGGCTGTAGCTGTGTAGATCTTCTGTGGCGGTTTCCCGTAAAGACCACTGGACAAGGGAGACAAATGACACACGAACCGTTATTTAAATGAAAGGAATAGTTTGTGGACAGTTTAGACTGACATTATCTAAGTGAGGACGGATTAAACTGCCGTCTCCTCGGGGTCCGAGTCCAACCACACAGAACAGACATTTCTGTTCAGCCTGCTGTTACCTGACTCTTGGGAGTACCACAGAGATAACATGCCAGGTGAGGCGTGCAGCTCTTACCCGTTCTTGCCTTCTGGTGACAGTCTCTTACACGAGGAGCAGAGAAACCCTCCGCCCAGTATGCCCAGACAGGCTCCAGCCCAGCCTATGTAGAGGCCGGTGCCCATCTCGAACCTGCAGACATGTAGGGTAGTAGGACTGTAAAGTCTCGTCAAATGGAAATACTGAGTCAGCAAAAAAAGGGATGTTAAATGGATTCAACAGATGAATGTACTGGAATGCAGTACTGGAAACATGCCATCGACTCATTAAGGTCCAACTTTACAAAATCATCATTTCATTTGTTTAAGCATAAGTTTAATCCTTATGCTTGACTTCATTGTAAACCTGGCTGAGAATATTGGTCACTATCAGAAAATGTGATGAATTGCAAATTCACGTCAAGCACGTGCCAGAGGCGCTTTATGGCCATCTGCAGGAGTCCAGTGAGATAAGACACAGATGTGTGTTGTCTCTGAGCTGAGCTCCACCACACGGGGGCCCCTAGCACACTGACCCTCCCGTGTATATGGAAACCTGTGTGGATCCCCCTCCCCTCTGGTCTGATAACATGTCTCTGCACCTCTTCATTAGAATACACAAAATATAATTAAAACAACTGTGACTGTTTGAGAATCTCTTCTGAACCTGAATTTCTTCATTAATATTAAATAATCTGGGAGAAATAAAACACAAAATCAGATGTTTTTTTGTTAACATTCATTCATTCATTTTCTACCGCTTAGTCCCTGTTTTGTTAACATCATGGAGGATTTAGTTTAAGAGCCGGACACTTAGCTCACCGTTCCCACAGGAACTGGGATTAGTTTTTATTTCATAGTCCCAGTTCTTGAGTGTAAAAGGCTCAAACTATTTGTGTGCTGCTCTGCTCACCTCACGCCACCATAGAGCGGGTTCTTGAAGTCCTGCACCACCCTGGAAGCATACCAAGAGCAAGCTATCATGCAGCAAAGACCTGCAAACACAAGCCAAGGTTTTATTTTCAGCATCAGTTTCACACACAACGTGTGCTGCTGCCCACTGTCATGATGCACAAACAAGGGAAAAACAAACTGGAAAACAAAAAGACCACTTGCAATGTTTTGACCAACATGTTTCTGCAAGGAGCCTTCGTCAGGGTCTACAAGTGTTTCTTGACTTTTTGCTTTCCTGTCAAAACAAGGAACTCTGAGCTCATTGTCAGGGGCTTGTCAGATTACACGGTGCACTTGTCAGGAGTCTGGACTGCAGGACGGAGAAGAGCTGCAAACAGGGTTGTTAAAATGAATGAGTAGAGACACTAATGCTGATAAATAGGATCACAGATTGAAAGGCACAATCAGTGTTTGACTCCAGTCGTCTACAGCTGATCAGAGTGGTTGTTCCCACATCTGTCTCCTGTAATTCACTGATGTAGGTTAGGGGGCAAAGGGGAGCGCTTAGTTTAATGCACTGGATCTCCCCGTTAGTACAAACATGAGAGAACAGTGAGAATGAGACTGCACAGGGGTCTGATCTGACATTGCAATCTAAAAGAATAATTCACTGTGTCTCTGAGGATTATTTGAGCTTGTTTTTTTTTTATCCTTTGCACTCATTTGTTTGCACTGATGCTTTAGTACAAAGTTACGCCTGATGATTCGTCAGACATAAGGCAGGGAGGCAGTCAGATGATCTTCAGAAAGAATCAGTAGTGAATGCTGCAAGTTTGTGTGCTGGGGGGCCACGGCCATCTTAGAGGCCCGTATAGACAGGAGAAATGACAGCGACAAGCAAAACCTCCTTCCATGGTCATATGGCACCTGGCAGTTGTTTTGAGACAGACCTAAAGTTGTGAATCTGCCATTTCATTGTTGCTTTAACTGAGTTTTTCCTTTTTAAAAATATTCGTAGCTCTGCTCTGGGACATGTAGTCCACATAACAAGCTAATGTCAAAGTCTGTGCTCTTGTTGCCTCACCAGCAAGGATGCTCATGATTCCTCCAGTGAGTGCAAGCTTGGCCTTGGATTGGTCGGCAGCCGAGCCGATCTTGATGAACTTCATTCCAAGCAGGGACACGATCATGCAGCTGAGGCCGAGCATCAGGGAAATGATCATCAAAGCACGACACACCTGCATGTGAACTGCACACAGAGAGAGAAAACCGTCACTTCATCTCTGTGAACAGAGTACCTAGTGGTATGTGTGTAAACCAGATGTAACCAGTGAGGTGACTGCTACTTGCTCCTTGTTTTTGTGTAACTTGGTTTTGTTTGTTTTTTCTTCTTCTTGATAATCTGTGTTGTATCAAACTATTAAAAATGCTTAGCCAGCTGTAGATGGCCTTTGCTTACATCCTGTAACCACTCCTGAGATACTGTGAGATACTGAATATAGCCTTAATTGTTTGCACTGCCACAATAAAAGGTGGTTTCCTGGCCCATTACAGCAGCTAGATGCTGCTTCCCTGACTCCACCCGGGTTGTATCTCTAACTAATGATTAAGAAGATTGAAACCACCTTAGCATAAAGGAAAAGGTATATGATTTTGATTGAACTGAATAATTAATATACAAAATGTGATTTTGACAAAGTTTCAGTATTTGGAAATACATTTATCAAGAGAATAAACTTGTAATTTTACAAGGATAAAAAGTCAGTATCAGATGACACATGGGAATCTGAACTTAGTTTAGTTTAGCATAGTAACTGTAAACAGGTGGAAATGGCTAGCCTGCCTTTGTTCAAAAGAAACAAACCCCAAAGCTGTTTAACGATTTCTATCTTGTTAAATAAAAATGTTTATAGAACAAGAGGAACTAAAAGTAACATGTTTTAAAGCACCTAGCTGGACTGTTGTAGTAATTTATAGCCAATCATAAAATCCTGCCGCATCCCTTTATGAGCCTCAGAGAGTTTCAGGAAAGACAAACCCTGAGTACACCATGTAGGCACAGCCCTACAATATCATAATAAACAGTGATCTCCTATAAGCTTTTTACAAACGTCTTTGGTTCAGACTCAGAATTGTATTTCAAATAGTAGTGGAGATCCCAAAGACACCAGACATGAGCTGAATTTTGTGGAAATGTGTAAAATGACAACAAGACATTAGGTTTATATCAGTTCTGCTTTTGTGTTCAGCCTTGTCAAAGTAAGTCAGACTAGTTTAAGGGAAATTTTAAGGTGAAAATCAGCATCCGAGAGGCTAACCAGTCTGCCGAATGAGATTCTACTGTAAGAACATGCGACAACAAAAATGACAGAAGCGCAATACAACAGAGTGACAGTAAAACAATGCTGTCGGCTTCATTTGGGTGTCTCCCTCCATTTTACCATGAGTGGAAGAGAAAGTTCAAAATGGCGCCCAAAAGATAAACTTGATGGCACATTACATGAGGAAAATCACACTAATTATAAATCATTATTATTAAATATATCAGTAACGGTGAATGGTTGTGTTTCTACTGGCACAAGCCAGAAACCTTTTTCTTGCTGTTTTAGGCGGGAAACCTTCAGCTGTAAAATCCACCGACCTTTGGACGGCTGGTTCAGACCCTGTGCCACAGGACCCGGTGACCTGTACAAAGCCCCGGCTCCGAGCACAACTGCCGAGGTTCAAATGTGTAGAGGTAATCAGATTTTTAAATGATTTTACTTTCAGGTCCTTGAGCTGCTTTCTGACCTCATGCTGTGCCGAGAGACCTGATGTTGCCTTATTCACAACTGAGGAAGCGACTTATTCAGTTTTAAATCTTATGTTTCAGAAAAATATGAAGGAAACCTTCCACAAGATTTAAATAATTAGTTTTCTGAAACAGTAATTTCACAGACTTTTATCTACATGAACAGATGATTCAAACTTCAACAAGAAGTTGTTGGATTTAACAGTTTTTTTTACATCTCAGTGATTGATTTCCTGTATCTAACTTTATTGTCTTGATATTTTGTCTGTCAGCAGTGGCACTTTCCATCTTGTCTATGTTATAAACTTAGATTATAGACTTGAGAATTCAAATCTTATCCCAGAACGAGAACAACATTTGAACATGACACTAAATCAAAAAGTAGTATTTTCAGCTCCTTCTGCCAACACAGCTGGACATTATTTTTTTCTTGAGGAGTTAATAAAGGTTTTTATGTTTGTACCTGTTGTACTCAGGTGTGTCTGTAGCTACATTTATTAAAGAAAACAAGATTTTAAAACTCCTTGTCCTCATCCTACCTGGGAGGGCTAGCATAGATTCAAAGTCTCGGCACTCGGCGAGGCCGGCGCTGTTCTCGGCACAGGCGTGCCACAAGTTTTCAAACAGTCTCTGGGAGACGATGACGCTGCCGGACACACTGGAAATCTTCCAGTAGTCGTTAGCCAGTGCCGCTCCGGTGACCAGCCAGCTGATGATGCCCATCATGAACCCGGTTGCTTCCAAAGCCGTCGACATGATGTCAATGTTTCCAGAAACCTCTTGAAACAAAATGACTGAGAGCCCCTCTGAGGAAATCCAGAAGCCACAAACAGAAAGAAAACAAAACTTTTGATCTTAAGCCTTTAAATGTGGAACAACGGGGAATGAAAAGTCACAAGGCCTGGTTTTTGAAGTAAAGCTTCAATGGAGGAGCTGGTGAAGGCCCTGGTCTCTCTCCACTTATTTCTTGATAATCTGACGCCTGTGGCTCTGTCAGGAGGACTTTACACTGTGCTAGGGGCCATAAACTGCTGGGAGCCACTCCCTGCAGTTTCCCCCAGCCCTGGTCATGATGATGATGGTGATCATGGCTGAGTCTTCAGCCACACCTCAGACAACTGTGAGAGTCCCCTGCAGGTTTTACAGAAGTCCTGTGTGTCCCTTAAACACATGTTTACAGCTGTTCTTCAACTCAGAAGCTACAGAAAACAGACATCAGTCCGTCAGTACAAGCAAAGTCAAAATAATAAACTGCAGCAGCAAAAGTAAAAGGTCAATCTTCAGGAGAATATTCACACATGCCTGCTTGGCTGCTAATGACCTGCTAGTGTAGTATTTATGGCGTTGTGTGTGGTTGACTGTATTATTCATCGCTGTACATGTCGTCTTCAGATTGTTCCAGCAAAGAAAAACATTTCAGTTAGAGGAGGTCCAAAGGGACCTGACAGAGCTGAAACACAAACTGTAGAGCAGTATGTTGTGTTGCAGCTGATCAGCATCACTTCAGTCTCTGCAGCACAAGCTGAGGTTCTCCTTCACCTTCTTCCTCACTTAGCTGTTCCTGAATGCAGAGAAAAGGAGAAATTAGACCACAGTGTTTCCTCATGAAGTGAAACATGTTTATGTCTAAGCGGAGACATCAAGGCCCAGTCAGATGACTGAGCAGTTAAGTAAAGTCTTATGTTTGTGTAAGATGCAATAATTTAACCAAAAACAACAACAAAAAAGTGTCACCATGACTTAGTTTAGCGTCTTCCTGTAGGGTTCAGGGGCTGCAAAGCAAATGGAAACTGTGTGAACACGTGTTCACATGTTGAAATATATGGTGTATCAACAGATAAGAATTTGAACATTAAATATTAGGTGACATTTTTCGTGGCAGATATTTTGGCAGACATGTCGAACTCAGACAGACAGATGGTTGTGAGCAGGTTGTGGGAGCGTGGCTCTGGGTCTGATCGCTTTATGGCTGGTGACGGTTAATGTTTGATCATCATGAGTCCAAAGTCTGACATTTCACTCCGTTATTCTTCTGAGTGACGCAGTCCAACTGAAACCGAAGAAAATGATTAGATTGGACCAGAAGATTCACTGAGGAAAAACAAACCAAATGTGGAGAGATCCAAACGTTATTTTAATTTTAATGTTAAAAGAAAAAACATCTCATCTACTTTAAATATATTTCAACGCTAAAAAAAAAACGTCACTTTTGTTTACACGCCCGAATGTTGGTTACTGCTGCTGTTTTCACACTGGTAGAAAGTATTTTAAATATTTTTATGAACTTATGTACAACATGAAAATTAGCTTTGAGTTCATGTATTACATTTTTAAAATCTATTGTTTTTGTTTTTGCAACTGATTTTTTTACTCCTGTTCATTTGACATGTTTTTATCCAGTATTGCATCTTCTCCTGTGGTGTCCTCCATTTTGTCTCGTTTCCTTCCAATGAAACTGACTTAGAAATTCAATCAAACAACACAATATGAGTCTGATGCTAAATGATCACAAATCCATTAGAAACCTGAGAGGCCTGATCCTGTGTAGGACTGATTGGGTTAAACCAGCTCCTGTAGTATCTCATCAGTCCAACAGTTTGGGTTTAATTCTTATAGTTCTGAGAAACCAGGTACTGTAACCACTCAATCCAGGGGTCTGTTCGTTCTTGTGCTCTTGTATGTGATGTAAAACACTGTGACGATGATGAACTTCAGTCGATGTTGAAATGAAAGTAAAAGTCTGATGGTGGGAGTACTGATAATAAACTGTTCCATGGAGAGGCTCAGCCAGCAAAGTCATGACGGACAGAAACTGAACTTAGTTCATCCTCAAACATTTATGGAGTTTGGTGTAAACAAGTGCACATGAAACCTGGAAACAGACTCAGGGAAGCAGAAGGTGAATGACCATTTAACCTCAGAACAACTCAGTCTGACCTCTGACCTTTGTATCCCACATAAGGTGTTTATTCAAAAAATATGTTTTTTCTCAGAGTTAAAAGTTTGAAGTGGAGCAGGCGGCCACACAACCTCCACACCCTCATTGTTCCTCATCTACCTTAATCATAAATCAGGTGTCAACAAAGCACCTGAACACACAGCAGCACGAATGGCATCCGGCTGAAACTGTGCATCATCTACCAGCAGCGCGTCTCACAAATCAGACTGTGGCAACATCTCAGCACCACTAACAAGGAGTCACACAATACAATAAATTTTTTAAAGGGAGAAAAATGTTTTTGTGAATGTAGTTTAGAAACTGTTTCTGAAAATGATTCCCCAGAAGAGACCAGGATCATGACCGCAAGGGCTTTGAGAAGACTAATTATCTTATTTTAGTTGAGTCATTGTTTGACATGCGGGGTGGGGTAGGCTCCTTTTAAAAAGGGATGGAACAAAAGACTTCTGTGGGCTCTAATAGGCCATGAGGCACATACCACTACCAGCAGCTCTATGTTGTCTTCTCCAGGTGTGTTTTGATTTTAACCTGTGATTTATAGCTGACAGGTGATGCCCCGCGGGAGCTGACAGCAAGTCAGACCGGCTCCACCGCCCAGAATCCAGCCTCAGCCTCAGCTACGGCATCTTTTCTCAGCAGAACCAGGACAGTGTGCAGTCATGCTCACATGGCTTCTGCTGTACACATGTCAAAGCTTCTTTTCATGTGTGAACCAAAAGTGCAGAGGGTGAAACAACCGGACCGAACCTCGCACTGTGGGCGATGTGGATCCTACTGAACATTCCGGTCTTCTTCACAGTGGATTTAAGCCTTTTCACTCATTGGATGATTTGAAGGACACACGCAAGTTGTACACTGCATGAACAACAAGAGAAGCATCCAGGTTTTCTTTCTGGACATTACTCTGGATTACAGTGTCTGTCAGTTTATGTGCAGGTGACGGGTGGGATTTGGACATGATGGACCCCACGTGACTTGTATCTTCATCGATCTGGAGACGAACAGTGTGGTCGTAAGACTGAGGCGGGCTGTGAGTCTGAGGAAGATGATGGTGATGATGGTGATGGTCCTGCTGGACTTTATAACTGGTGAGTTCATGTCACTCTCAGATGACAGGCTCCATCTTTATTGGACATGGTTAAGAGATTTGTTTCCATTTAAACAAAATCACACTTCATACATAAGCTGGAGTGTGTGTGTAACATGTAAACAAAAGTTTCAAATACAAGTGTACATACCACGGCTGTCACGTTTACCAAAAGGTCAAGTTTGAACAAATGTGAACACAACCAATGGAATTATTATTGTGTAGCAAGATAATTATTCCAAATTATATTATCCATAGAATGTGCATTCTATTATAGCGAAAAGTATTTTAACTCAAGTTTCAGACCAACAAGGTAAAAATCAACAGGTTAATGACTGCCTCATGTTAAAGTATCGCTGTAGAGAGGCGTTGGCGTCCGACAGTGTTCATCAGAAAAACGGCTGCTGCGACACAGAGGGCTGAGCCAACTGATGCTCAATGTAACTTTGCACCAAAGTTAGTCTTTCTGATCTGATGTCTGTGATTGTTATTGTCATAAATGTGGAGAAATGTTAAGCAGCCCAGATCAGGCCTAAGACTTTTGACTTGAGCTCACTATAGTCAGCAATAACAAGCAGAAGCAGAGAGAAGAAACAGGAAATGGAACAAGCAATAAAAGCTTGAGGTCTGTATTGTTCCAGTGTCCCTCAGTTATGTCTGGTTATTACCAAAACACAGTCTGCTCATTTGTGGACAGTTTGCATAAGGATAATAGGTTGTCCTCCCCATATTTGTCTGAACACCAGTAAACATTCAAACGTAACAATCGGCACCCTGCTCACTCCTCTCTCATGCTCCTGCCTCTTCACTACTCTCCTTGTATCTGTTTGCACAGCCCCGGCTGTGGGTTTCCTCTTCCTCTCCATGTTTTGGTTGATAACATGTCCAGTGAACTGCCCAGATACAGGATGCTTTGCAGCTGTGGTGCAAAAGTCCTCACTGCTACAGGGTGCATCAGCTGTGGTGCTGCAGCGAAGATGGTGTGTAAGTGGTGAAGAGAGGCCTGTGGACAGGACCCCCCCACTCTCTCTACCACCTCATGTCTGAGATTTGAGATGAGATTTAAAATATGAGCTCATTGTGTCTGCAGATGTCTGGATGCTGTTGGCCCCCAGTGGCGTCTCCATGGAGTCCGTAGACATGAGGCACACACTGAGGTGGCGCCCCCTGCAGGCTCCCTGCAGCACCACAATCCTCTACTTCGTCCAGTTCCAGGGGTGAGTAATACACAGACCTCTGCTTCCTTTCATGCAGCCTCTAATTTCCTAGTTGGACTCAGTCCCACATGCTGTCCCAAATACACACTGGAGCACCAAATATGGATTAATCTGTCACTGAAAATAGTTTCCTCCTGTTTATTTGATAAAAAACTACCCTGAGCAGCTTTTTAGTGAAATCCCTAGTTTCAGTAGCAGTGGAAAGAAGTAAACTCGGTCTAACAGAATACTATGAAAAGTTGACTCATGTACAGTTTGGCAGCGCGGTGGTCTGACAGGGTGACGTGAAATCACAGCTGATACCTGCAGTTTGATGTGAGGGAACAAAGCAGTGATCTGACCTAATAACATAGAAATTAATGACACACCTACCCTAACACTTAATCATCGGGTGTGTCAGTGATGTACTGACAATCAACGCTGCTTTCGTTTCAACTCTGGATGAATCTCTCCACTTTGTCTGCGTCACATCAGCTGCCAATCACAACTTTAATAACTGTCTGGAATGTCCCGGTGGCTGTTCTGAAGCACCTTGAACATTCCTGTGGTTTGAAGTGGGCACAATTCAGTGTTTGTAAAAACTGACATCAGTATTGTTTGCATAAAAGTAAAGCCTTAACTACGTCTTTAAATTTCATCATCAGTTGTAATAAATAAGCATGAAATGAGCAGAGCTACTGAAGCTTCAATAGATTCACAAGAGGTGTTAAAAATAAAAAAGTTCATGTCCATTATTTTACACACACTTCCTTAAAATTCAGTCAGACATATTTGGTATCTCTGGAAACTTTGGGACCCTCACTTCAAGTTCTGAGAGGGTTTGTGGGTCTGAACAACACCTACACGGTAGGTCTGGTAAGTTCAGTAATAAGATGGTGGCTCTGGCTGTGGTTAGCACAGTAAACTGTGACACAGTAATTGTCACCCAGCAGGTTGACTCCACCTGGAGGCAGAAAACACAGGCTCATCTTTACACTTAAACTCATTTTCACTGACATGCACTGAACAGAATTCCTGCTTTAAAATGGAGATAATAATGACTCATCTTGGACGAGTCAGTGGCATGACCGGGCGTGACGCAGGGTGGATGGGTGATTAATGTAGCCAGAGGCACGACTGCAGCTCAGCTGGAAACAGATGCATTAGAAGAATTGGATGTGCTGCTGGAAACATGTTGCCTGATCATTTCAAATACCTTGGAGCTGGTTTAGATTCTACTTTGACTTTTAGGAATCATATTAGGGGGTTACTAAAAGTATTTTCTGTGTTTAATTTTAAACTTATTGGGCCTTATTTATTATTGCATGCTGCACAATGGTATTTGAATGCAATGATTTTTTCATACTTGAGTTACTGTCTCTCAAATTTCACATTAAAGCCAATAGAGTCACTTTATAAACAAACACTAATCAATATCATAATTGTCATATCATTCAGAGATTGCATCTCTTTGGAACGCTGTGTCAATGGAATCGCACATCTTACAGCTTTTTAAAACTAAACTATGGCTGAAATCTGTCCAGACATGTAATAATTTTTAATATGTCTGTGATGTGCTTTTGATTGTATTTGTTATATGTAATTGTTTTTGTTATTTGTAGTTTTTAATTGGTTAGAGACCACGGTGCAAACTAGCCGTTGAGCTAATCCTGGCACATTTATGCTGTTATTTTATTGGTATTGATTGATATGCATGGTCCCACAGATAGATAAATAAATACACAATACAATCTATAGTTTCACAGAAGACAAGTGGAGATTTGTGTAAATGCAGTGTGGAGTGTCATAGACACAGAACATGAAATCAGAGGACATGAGCAACATGACCATCTGCACATGCACTGAGACTGTGGTGTACAGTAAACCCACGACACTAACACCAGCCAGAATCAGTTGAACTTGTTTCAGCTTATTCAACCTACGTCTCAGCCTGTCTCCTCACATGGAACTACCTTTGTTACCAAATCACACCTGCAGAAACTCTTACAATAAAGACGTGAAACAAGAATAAAGCTCTGTGTGTCTGTTTCCCTCAGAGAGTTTGAGCAGATGGTCCTGAATGGCAGCTGGGTGGACGCCCCTGAGTGCCAGCAAATTCCTCACACTCACTGTGACTTGACCTTTGACCTGGGCTCTGACTCTGACTACAACCTCCACGTCAGAGCTCAGTGTGGGTCCCAGCTCTCAGCCTGGTCCCAACTCGGCCGACCCTTCAACCGCAGAGACAGTAAGATGCAAACAGCAGCCGACTTCACCTTCTCACATGTGAAATAACGTAAAGCTGGATAAGGCACCAGAGCAAGGAGCCCTCTATTTAGCGACTTGCTAAATGTTCAGACACAAAGCTGTGTCTTGGCATCCTACAGTTCAGAAGAATGGAAACCACAGGCAAAGAAAAACTTGAATAAAAGAATGAAACATTGCTTAAAGTAAATGCTCAACATTTATTTCTCAGACTGCTTGAAATCAGGAAGGTACAGGAGAGTTTAGAAAAATGACTATTGCAGAGGAGATGGTGTGTTTCAGCTCCTCTGCTCCTGTGGTGTCAGTCAGAAAAAGAAGTGAGCAGGTAATGAACAGATGAATGAGTGTGACTCTTGTGTGCAGCGGTCCTGACGGTGCCGGAGATGACGGTGACGGCAGCGGGCGACGCTCTCCACGTGTTGTTTGGTCAGTTTCCTCTCACTGCTGTTGTCAGCGTGACCGTGTGGAAGAGCGACAACGAGCTGCAGGTCAGCTTTTACTTCACATCCTTATTCCCTTTCTTTCTCTTTCCTTTGTTTCATTTCTACTTTTGTTCTTATATTTCTTCTCTTGTCATTATTCGGCCCTTTTCTCAGTCTCTTTACTCACTATTCTTTATCTCATCATTTCCTTTTTGACTCTTCCTCTATTGTTTTCTCTTTCCTGTCTCATTCCCTTTTTTCTTTCCTTTATCTACAGTCCTACCTTTTTCCTTTTGTTTCCCACATAAAACACAAGCTAAAAAGCAGAAGTTTCAGAGGTTAAACAAGGTCAACAAATTAAATACTTAACTCATAAAACCAGCTAAACAAATTGTGCCTTAAAGAGCGACAGGTTTGCCTCTCCTCAGCCGAACAGCCTCAGGGACCTCTGAGTTACTGTGATTAAACATCGTCTGAACCTCGATTTCCATGAAGAGGTGACCTGCTGAGAGAAGGTTTTTTTTACTGGATTTGAACTTTTTAAATTGAAACAAGTGATGGGAGGCGGTGGCCTGTGGTTTCAGATGTAGTGTCAGCTTTTCCTTCTAATGCATCTACTTCAGCAGTGGTCAGACAAAGTTAGTGCACACGCCTGCTTTTCTGTGTTTTAATATTCTTTATCCTTTCCCTCTTATTTACACTTGTATCTTCCCTTCTCTTCTTCCTTGACTGAAACAAGTTAATCTGCAGCCCACGGTGGCAGACAAGTCTCTGGTGCAGTCAGAGATATTTTGCAATACTTCATTTGTCTCATTACAAGCAGACAAACTTGTTACACTTGTGTTGCTGCTTCTTCTCCCAGGCTGCTGTCTACACAGTGCCAGCGGAGCAGAAGGCGCTGCACATCGCCGCCCTGCAGGAAGGAGCCCAGTACTGCGTCAGAGCTCAGACTGTCCTGGGCTCACAGCTCCACAGCAACAGCACCAAGGCTCACTGCGTGTCCATCATAGGTACAGGTGTACAGCGCGCACGCACACACGCGTTTCTACTACCTTACTTCTAACCTTTATTGACACAATGTGTCATCACTTTACAAAAATGTCTTCGACCTCCAGAACATTCTCATCTTCCATGTATTTACTTTCCCAGTAAGTTTCAAGAAATTTGATTATATTTGATTGAAAATAGATTAGATTAGATTAAATACCCTTATTCCCCAAATTAAACCATGTGTCTCTATTAGAATATCCATCTCTTTACAAACATTTCTTCATGATTCAGGTTTTTATTTTCACATTCCATTTTCTTAACTTCTTAAAATGGCCTCTTTCCAAAATATTCCCGTCTATCCATGACGTGTAGACGTGTAGAGCCACATCCACTCACACTCACATGCACTCCTATGGGCAATTTAGAG
>NW_018128073.1:68819-74172 GCF_001952655.1 Monopterus albus
AACACTGGGGAACCTGATTCAGGGCTAATGCTGGGCCTGCCAGGCCACAGAGGTTGGAGGTAGATGGATGGATGAGACATCTAAACATCAAGACTTCGACGCTGTGCTTTGCTTCCTGTTATTCTATTGGCACTCTTCAGGCTCCATGTCTCAGTGGGTCCAGGGCTGATACCTCATCAGACCCTCAGCTGAACTGCCTTTAATGCTTTGACTCAATCCACTTCATTAAGTTTTAATGGAGACAGAAAACAGTTTGACCTTTGTTTCTTTATATCATAGAACATAATTTCTGTGTGACCTCTGACATGGAGGACATTCATTCACTCTAATGGTTTTCAGATGTTAATTTTAATGTATCTGAAAAGTAAAGTACAACTTTTTTATGCTGTAGTCTTGTTGTGTAACAAGCAAATTTCTGAACATTTCCGAAATTGATACTTTGGTGGTTTACCTTATTCTTTTTATGCCATGATTACAATGTTGTGTATCATTATAGCTGAAGGTGTGCTGCCACCCTGTGGACAAGGTTTGAACTGTGAGGTCTCCTAGTGTTTTCTAACAGCACAGTGATCATAAACTCACAACTCTCTCCCCAGGTTTTCACACATTATAGGTTGGCAAAGTCTGGGGGCAGCTGTGGCTCAGGAGGTAGAGTGGGTTGTTTCTTAACTGGAGGATTAGAGGTTCGATTCCTGACTTGTCCAGGCAACATGTCAAAGTGTCCTTGAGCAAGACACTGAACCCCCAGTTGCAGCCGGTGATGTGCTTGGGAATGTGAATGGCTGAATAGTGTGAAAGCGCTTTGAGTGTGCTGTAAAGCCGAGAAAGGCGCTATACAACTATAAGACCATTTACCATTTCCTAATGTACTCACTACTTGTCAGGACTGCTAGATCATAGACTCCAGAGTCCAAGAGGACCTGATCTAAGAGGTAATTAGGCCTTTTAATGCACATAGGGCATAACCTTCTTCTACCAGTGGGATTATCTCTCCTCCCTATCAGAAGCTCTGTTGAGCAGCACTGTTTAAGTGATTGTGGTCTTCTAGATGTGCTTATTGATTTTAATTTTAGCAACTTATTGCTCTGTCATTTATTGAAAGGAACTAAACTTTACCACACTGTCGTCAGGCAGCTCACTAGCAGACCACTGAGCTGAACTCATAGGCTGCCTAATTTAATAGGAAACCCAGGGTATCAAAGCACATCATAATCACTAAATCCCTGTCAGGAAAAGGAATTTAAAGTGTCATACATGTGTCTGGTCATATTCAGGTGGAGAGGGCTCGGGGATTCTGGAAAAAAACTCCCCGCTCCCCTGAGCGATGCTTGAAGAAGGCAATAGAAAAATATCAAAGTTTTTAATAAAGTTTAAAAATGACAAAAAGATTGATTATATGGGATACAAGAGAGCCAAACTGAAATACAAAAATTAAAGATGTTCTAAAGCTGCAGCCGATGCCTCTGTTCTGCCCACGATGAAGCAGCAGTTTCTTCCTCCTTTGTCACAGTCCTTTTTATGTTACATATCCAGGGTGCAGCCACAAGATGTTCAATGTGTGTGTATTTTAGCCTCTACATGTGTTCACCCACGGTGCAATAACAGCAAGCCTCTTTCTTCAAATAACAATAAAAGCTACTGGTTGCCCAGGGAAGCAGTAAAATAAGAAGCACATATGCAAATGACTCCAGTGGTAGAGCTAAAATGACATTTCAGTTTGACAGGAAACTAAGGCTTGTAATGAGCTTTAAATTTTCAAACACCACAGTCTCAAACATGAAATCCTTATTTATAACTGTAGTAAGCAGAATGCATTTCAACACACTTCTAATATTGCCAACCCATAAATATGTTAAAATAAAGTAAAATAAATTGTGATTAAAGATTAATAGAGAAATATTAATGAACAGCAAATCACAACCTCTGCTCACTCAAATCATATATTCTAGAGTGAATCTAAACAGAACAAACTTCTTCTGGAATGTACGTCACACCTGCATTGTAGAAGAAATACTTTATAGCATGTACTTTGTAAAACCCAAAAGTTATAATCCACATCAAAACAGTGATATAAAATGACTATCAGAATCACACAGTGCTCAAAATATATCATCAATCATATTAGGCTTAAGAATATACATCATCTTAAGAGTCTCATCCAGAATATTTAACTGACATTCTCTTAGCAGGATAGTTAAGGAAATTATTATTCTGTGATCAATCTAAAAAAAAACTACAAAGAAAAAAAAACAGTAAACAGCAGATTAAAAAAATCATTTAAAACTGGAAACTAGAAGCTGACAGCACATTATTACTGTCATAACTTTCTTATCCAGGTTTTAAGTTGTTGCAGTGGTGTGAACAAGTTTTTAAATTACTGGCTGTAGCACAAAATCAGGTAATTACAGTGCCTTGCGAAAGTATTCGGCCCCCTTGAACTTTGCGACCTTTTGCCACATTTCAGGCTTCAAACATAAAGACAACAAGTGGAACAATAAAAAAACAACAAACTGAGATGTTGCTGCAGCTGTCTGACTTTACCTTTAGCCATCATCTGACTATGGGGAATTTTTTTTTAAACCTTGGGCTCTAGAAAAACAGGTGGATTTGGGGTTTTGGCATTGTAGACCTAATGTCAGTAGATGTGATTTTTTTTTCTATGAGGCCTAGTTTTGCCCTTTGAATGAAGGCCACGATGTGCTAACTCCTGAACATAGGAATAAAGCTTAACCTGTCACACTAAGGTGGCATATGTGAAACATATAAAAGCTCCAAACACTGCTTGAGGTTCTATTAGCAGAGATATTCACTCAGTAATTAACTACCGTCGTAACTGCCGTCTCTCCCTGCGGCCCTGCCGTCATGGCCTCCGTTTCCTGGGCTTTTTCTGGGTTCTCACCAGGACCTGTTTTTGCAGGTTTGCTGACACCTTGTTGAGACTCTTGACGATGGAGCAGTTTCTCCCCTTTTTCTACTTTAGCCATATACTCTGCTTTTTCTCTCATCTCTATCAGGGCCTTAACTCGTTGCTTCCAGCCTGGCTTGGCTTCAGATTTCTCTCCTTCAATGAGCATGTCAATGTACTCTGGAGTAGAGAGAGGATTTGGTTTCAGTGCGATCTCCTTAAGTCTGTTTAGACACTTTGCAGATGTCTCCATCAAGGTCACCACCTCAGGCTGCACATCATATTCAGCCTTCAGTTTGTCAACCAGGGCCTGAATGCCTGGCTTACCCTCTGTGGCTTTTAGGTATTTTTCTTCCAGCCTGTCACTGTTCGTTTTTCTTTCACTTCAATATATTTCCACTTGTATTTCTGGTTAAAATGTACATTCCAGTAACATTTGCCGGGGCACACACTGCAATATCCATCTGATCCCATCGCACTGCAGCGTTTTTTATCTGCATCATTTGCATAAACACAGTTATCATGACAGGTGAAGTGACATTTCTGACAGTTGGTGATGTAGCATCCAGTACCAGAAATATCCACTTGAACAGGCTTTGTGACAGTGACTTCAAACTCAAAGTTCTTATTTCTGCTGATCTCTGCCTCGTGCTTTTTAAGTATTTCGCTTGTCTCTTATCTCCTGAAGCTTCGCTATCCAAAGTTAAACCTGCTGCTTCAATTTTTCAACTGAATTCTCAAGCCGCTGTCTTTCTTTGAGGACCTCCTTTGTCAAAGTCATGCTTTTGGGTTCTATACAATTCAAAGCAAAAAAAGAATCTCTTAATGCTTAGCAGCTGTATTTTTCTGCATCATTTGCAATACCACAGATCTCATGACAGGTGAAGTGACATTGCTGACAGTTGGTGATGTAGAGTCCAGTACCAGAAATATCCACTTGAACAGGCTTTTTGACAGTGACTTCAAACTCAAAGTCCTTATTTCTGCTGATCTCTGCCTCGTGCTCTTTAAGTATTTCACTTGTCTCTTTTATCTCCTCAAGCTTCGCTAACCCAAGTTTAACCTGCTCCTGCAATTTTTCAACTGAATTCTCAAGCCGCTGTCTTTCTTTGAGGACCTCCTTTGTCAAAGTCAAGCTCTTGGGTTCTATGCGATTCAAAGCAACAAAGAATCTCTTCATGCTTTGTGTCCCCATGTTCCAAAACATCTTATCAAAGGTTCCATCCTCATCATCCTCACTTCTGCCATCTCTTTCAGATGGTTTGTTGTACGCAAACAAAGCTGAATTGTTGAATTTGAAGTGAACTGGCAGCCCGTTGTCTGTTTTAGGACATGGGACACCTGAAGCTTTGATCGCCTCTAAAACTGGTGGGCGTTGGCCGTCTGCGAATGTCACCAGAATCCTGATGTTTTCTGCCACGTCTTTGCCAAAGATCGAGAGTACTGAATCAAACACATATCTCTGTGTTGGTTTGAGTCGTGCTAAAGACGCCTGAGCTACAAAACACACAGCATGAATATCACTTACACCGAGATCAGCAGAGAACAGATTACGCAGCTGCTCTACAATCATCCTGTCTCTTTCTATGCCTCTTGTGTCTCCAAACCCTGGAGTGTCGACAATGGTCAGAGAGTAGTCTATTTGAAACCCCTCCTGATGGTACAGTTTGTACACAGTAACTTCAGATGTCTGACTGTGAGCTTGTCAACTGACCCTCATCAACTAATTTAAAGCGAAACGAATCCTCCCATTCGACACCTAGAATGTAATTGATCATCCCATTGATGAGAGTTGACTTTCCAGCTCCAGTTGCTCCGAGAACCATTATGGTGCAATTGCTTTTGTTTGACTTTCTCCCATAACTGAAATGCTTGCACCCATCTACACTGATTTGTTTAGTTTGTAGGGGGATTGCGTACACAGCCATAGGGTCTTCAGGAGGTCCCAGCCGTGTGCTTTTTTCTTTAACAGCATCACAGAGCCGTGTGCTTTTTTTTTCAACAGCATCACAGAGCTGTTTGGGAGAAGCTGGCCTTCTGAAACTTTCAGGTATGAAGGCCTGGACTTTGTTTGTGATATACTTCAACATCCAGTCAGATTATACCAGGACTGGCCTCTGAAGAAGCAGACTGCTTCCAACAAAAATAAATAAATAAATATTGAGGCTTCTGTGCAGTCAATGTATGTCTTCTGCTCTTGAAGAGAATTAAGTGCCTTCGGGACCAAATCTACAAAAGATAAAAGAGACAAAATTTGAAATTCACTGATTTTAACCCTCATAAAAACTAATACAGGGTCAGATCACTATGTAATATTAAAAGTAAGTAGTACACAGGTTTACATTATTCTAATCTGTAAATCTTTTAACAGATCTGGTAACACTTTGACTGAATCAAGAATGATGATTTAGCAGCAAACAGACGTGCAGATATAATATTAATGACTTA
>NW_018128073.1:74698-76886 GCF_001952655.1 Monopterus albus
ACTGCAGCAAAAGGCCGATAGCAGTTAGATGTAAACCTCCTCATTCACTCCCACTCAGTGGGTGTATGGCCTGACTGTCAAGAGCTCATCATCATTTTCTATTTATAGAGCATTTTTCTAAACATTAGTTACAAAGTGTTTCTCACTGGCACAAACAATACAAATAGCATACAAGACAATAAAATGTCACCATAAAACAGTTCAAAGAATTAAAACCAATTCAGAAAAAGCTTTTCAAAATAAATGGGTTTTAACACGAGACTTGAAGATGATTGAAGACTCTGCTACCTGAGTTCCTCTGGTTTATTCCAGAGTCTAGGGGCTCTAACTGCAAATGCTCCATCACCTTTGGTTTTTAGTCTCGCCTCAGGTACAAACAGAAGGCCTTTGCCAGAGAATCTCGGATTACGTGCAGGCTCATAAGGAATTAATAGATTAGAAAGATAACATGGGTCAAGGCCATGCAGGGCTTTGTAAGTCAAAGAAGGATTTTAAAATCAATTCTAAAACATACAGGTTAGTAAGTTATTGGCTTGTACTGATGTTATTTCATGTTAATGTAATAGATAAACATGATAAAGATTGGAGGTTGGTAACTGACAACAAACAGGATGACAAACTCCTATGTATGATGAACAGCAGTCCAAGATGTCGTCATCTGCTCTATGTGGTCAGGTGGCCTCACAACGTTTAACAAAACTACTTTTAACTTTTACTTTATTTTGTTTAATATTTTTTCAATTACTATTTTTTATCTTCAGGATGAGGTTATTTTTTCATGTCAAACACACAATACATTTATAAAAACACAAATGTGCTGAAAACGATTTAAACAAACCTTCTTGGCTGTTCTCAGTGCGGCCCAGTCGCTCTGCTCAGGATTCAAAATGCTGCCTGAAATTCTTTAGAATTCCTAAAATAAATATAAAGTTTCTTTTCAACTTGTACTCACAGTTAGTCATCCTTTTGTGCAGTCACAAGTAATATCAGTGTATTTATTATCTGTTAATGTATTTTTGGTACTAAAAGGAAAACCTAAAGTTTTTGGAGGATGTTAAGGAGTTTGGTGTCTGCAGAAATAAGATAGGTGACAGCACTTCCACCGCTTCATGGAATGACCCACATGTGTGTGTAAATATGTTGTAGTCCAGTACAATACCACCTTTAACCATGACCTCAATAATAAACATAAATGCGAATTTATACATTTATGACAATTTGACTAAAAACTGAAACATTTTGAGCTTCATAAACATAAGTGTTAAGGCGGAAGTGTCACACTGAATTACATACAATTGTAGAGGTGTACGTAATAAAGTGGCCCATGAGTGTATGTTGCTTGTAAGTTATAAGCAAGTTTAATAAAAGTAATTCGCTTATCACCAATCATTCCAGACCTTTCACCTTGAATAGGAATCAGATTTGGACCTTTGAATATTAAGTCTGAGAACCCCTGCTCTAGAGCCAGGATGTGGTTTGTCTGTTCTGGGCTACTGTAAAAAACATGGTGGCTCCAGTGATAGGAGACTGATCCTGTGTAGATATAAAAGGCTCATTCTAAGATAAAGAAAACACAATGATTATTTTCTGGTGATGACACATTAATGAAACCAGAATTATGCATACTATGGCCCATTTCTGCTAATAAAGCGTTGTAGATCGTTTACACTGCTCTTTTACGATGGCTGTTATATGTATGTTTCTATATTATGTTTACCAGATGTATGTAAAGCACTTTGGTAATCTTTTAATTATTTTTAAGTCTTATATTGATAAAGGTTTAGTTCAGTTGAGATTTACCGATAATGAGTTTTACCTTTTCTTGGTTGCCGTAATCTGGGTCAGTAATCCAGGTGAGCTGGGGAGTAGCTGCAGAGTTGGCGAAGAGGCAGGCTGCTTGGCCAGGAAATCCAAAACACTGCAAATATAAATGCTAATTTATATCTTGTAATATGCAGCTCCAGAGCACACGGGCACAGAGTGGTTTCCGACCAGTGGCGGGCAGCCGCCCGGGGCGGCATTTTTTTATGACACGTGGGGGGCGGCACAAGCACTTGGAAAGAAAATAATCTGCGCCGCTAAGCGGTTTTTATTATCTATCCTATGTGGCGCCCCTGCTTGATGAGAAGGTGCCGTGCACAGAAGGGGGTCTCGCCCGGGGAGTAATTCAATGTAGAACCGCCACTGT
>NW_018128073.1:77929-81357 GCF_001952655.1 Monopterus albus
GTTTTTCTTGCAGCCCCTGGTAGACAGAACCAAGCTTACGCCCTGGCCATCTCATCCTGCCACGAAGATTTTGGTGAGAGATCTGTGTTCACACACTCGCTGGTGAAACGCTTCCTGAGAGGAGTGGGCAGACCCCCCCTTATGAGTATTAATAATTTTAAAACTAAAAGGAAATCATGCATTATCTTAAACACCACATATACACCAAACCAACTAACAGTTCAGTTTGTTCACCAACTTACCACTCAGGAAAGAAGGATGAGTAAATTTGTTAAAAATCAATCAGGATTTTTAAATGGGAGCCAAACCCTTTTTCAGCCTGCTGTCTCAGACTTTGAAACCTAAAGACACTCCTTTCTCCCAATTTTCCTTTCCACTATCCCAGACGAGGCCCCAATCATGTGATGTCATTTCTGGGAAATCAGCCTGCTTCTTCTCTGTGCTGCCTCCTGTTAAATCAGGGTATAGTACCTAAAACTACAGCCCTCACTCAGAGGATCACATACAGTTCTATTGTAAGTACTAATGCTGTTTTCATTAATGTGTTATTGTATGCACCAGTTCTGGTTTTCATTTTGAGTCTTGCAGTTTCTAGTTTGTTATACAAGGACTGTGGATGTTATTTAAATTATGTAAACAGTAATACATAAAGGAATATTGTTTGCAACACCCACAGTAAGAAGATGCTCTAAAAACACATGAACAGTAAATCATAGCTTCAGTAAATTAAACAGAAGGACTTACAGAAGTTTAGAGGCTTATCTTGGTGGTTTTTACTTTGTTTAAATAAACCACTTAGAGGTGACAGAGGTTTGCACAGGCTATGGGAGTAAAATACCAGCCTAGAAACTGTTTAAATTCTAAAGATATCTGCCAAAAACCGCCACTGCATAGCACAGACCTCTCTCAAACACCTTTCGCTGAAAACGCCGCTCTTCTTAGCCCTGACATCGGCTAAACAAGTACAGAGGTTTGCACAGGCTATGGGAGTAAAATACCAGCCTAGAAACTGTTTAAATTCTAAAGATATTTTACTGACCTCTGCACAGTTCTTTGAAAAGTATTATGAAATATTAAAAAATGTACTTTAATAAGACCTGCTTACAATGTTTATTAAAGCTAATCAATATTTTTATATTGACAACTGATCAGGTGACTGTGTAATGTGAAAGGGGTCACTCACAGTGAGGAAAAAGATTTACAGTACCAGCTAACCATGAGCATTTAATTTGTCTTTTGTTAGGAGAAAGTGAGTTGGTCCAGACTGGAAGTCATTGTAGCAGCATCTAGATGAGGTAAGTTGTTTTTTTTTCCTGCTCTGCTTCTTCCTGTGCTGTTGCCTGAACTTTCATTATAAACGATCTTTACGCGCTCTCGGCCTCACCATAATGTCTCTCTATTCGTGAAGATGGCAGCTCGGCCGTCTTGAGACTGAAGCCTGCGTACGTGCTGAAAATAATATCTGCTTTTCGATCCAGAGTCATCTCCCAGGAAAGAGAGCTCCATACCCTCTGTCCTGTGCGCCCCGTCCCATTATGTGTCCCGTCCGGCAGCTATCAAACACAGCAGTTGTTTGATAGCAAATTGTGAGATTTCCAAAGATTCACTAAACCTAAAGCCTCATTAAACTGAAATAGGGAGTCAGTACAGAGGATCGTCAGTGTGACGATTCGCTGTGGCTCGCATGTTGACATTTGGCACGTGTTTTACGCCGCATACCCTTCCTGACGCACAATCCTGACTTGAACCCGAGCCGCAGCGGCGAGAGCGCTGCGCCTTAACCACTAGCCAACCAGGGACTGAAACAAACTCAATATGTCAATACTGACTTTTCACTTGATAAAGTTTTGGTGGGAAACCACCATAAATATGGAAATATGATTCTTTCCTCATGCTTTAAAAAATATGCTCAAAATGTCAGCAAATTAATGATATTTTAGTCATTTTTATAGTATGTCACAAGTATGAAAAAATAAAAACACAGCAAAACATGAGTATTAATAATTTTAAAACTAAAAGGAAATCATGCATTATCTTAAACACCACATATACACCAAACCAACTAACAGTTCAGTTTGTTCACCAACTTACCACTCAGGAAAGAAGGATGAGTAAATTTGTTAAAAATCAATCAGGATTTTTAAATGGGAGTCAAACCCTTTTTCAGCCTGCTGTCTCAGACTTTGAAACCTAAAGACACTCCTTTCTCCCAATTTTCCTTTCCACTATCCCAGACGAGGCCCCAATCATGTGATGTCATTTCTGGGAAATCAGCCTGCTTCTTCTCTGTGCTGCCTCCTGTTAAATCAGGGTGGGTGGTTCTTTCTCACAAAGGATATAGTACCTAAAACTACAGCCCTCACTCAGAGGATCACATACAGTTCTACTGTAAGTACTAATGCTGTTTTCATTAATGTGTTATTGTATGCACCAGTTCTGGTTTTCATTTTGACTCTTGCAGTTTCTAGTTTGTTAGCTCACTAACAGTAATGTAAACTGCAATAAGCAATGATTAGAACTATGTGCTGACACATACACTTGAAGCAGAGCTGCTAGCTAAGCTATATAAATCACTTACTCACACAGTGACTCTCTCAAAGAGCCATAAATATTTGTTTAATGACCATGTGCATTTTACTGCATGTATTCTGAGTATGAGAGGCAATATGATTTTCAGGTTTGCAGAGTGGGGTTTCTGGGAAATTGTTTCACCTGTAACTGTAAAGTCATCATCCTGGCGTCAGTGAGCACTGCAGATTATACTATATCAGAATTTAGAACAGTGCAGTCTGCAGCCAACTTTTGCCCTGTCCTAATCTTTTAAACATTTTAAAATATTATATTCCGATTCTTCTTTATTCTGTTAAAAATTGAAATTAAAAATTATTTTAAAATATACATGCTTCAAATGTGTTATTTGTTGAACTAATGATTATTCATTCACTGAGGCTCTGCACAAAGTGAAGCCACGCCCCACTCCCACCCCTGTGAATGTGTGTGTTTACACTGTATGTACATAAGAAGCAGCTCAATAAACTGAAGCAGAACTCATCCTTCTTTCCTGAGTGGTAAGTTGGTGAACAAACTGAACTGTTAGTTGGTTTGGTGTATATGTGGTGTTTAAGATAATGCATGATTTCCTTTTAGTTTTAAAATTATTAATACTCATAAGGGGGGGTCTGCCCACTCCTCTCAGGAAGCGTTTCACCAGCGAGTGTGTGAACACAGATCTCTCATCAAAATCTTCGTGGCAGGACGAGATGGCCACCCAGGGCGTAAGCTTGGTTCTGTCTACCAGGGGCTGCAAGAAAATCAACACTTGTGCAGTGGATATGATGTGGGGGCTCTGCCTCTCTCCACAGGGGCGCCGCTAGCAGTTTTGGTCCCTATGAAAAAATTTGAAGTTGGGCCCTCTACCCACAGACTGT
>NW_018128073.1:91592-96063 GCF_001952655.1 Monopterus albus
TTAACCTGGACAGACAAGCTCCAGTAATTACCAACATTTACCAGTAATTTATTGAGAGAATCCAGATGTCAGTCAGAGGCAGTAGTAGTATTGCAAGAACTGACTCTTTCTCACCAGTAATTAATGGTGTTTGAAAGGGATGGTGTTTTAAACTAACCTGAAACCAACAAGGACCCTGCTGAGAAAAGCAGTCCTCACATAGCTAACACATATGTGCAGGTAATTGAACTCAACAGAAATTAGCAACGATACCCTGATTTTAACATTACACATTTAAGTTTTTAATATTTTTACAATGCTAGAGTACTAATCCAAGACTGAAAATAATACTAATAATACTAGAAAAGCCCTCAATTAATCAAATTGAGTTGACATGTGGGAACTAAATGTTGTAAAAAATGTTATCCTGGAAAAACAGTGCTTCATTACTTAAATGTTATGTGAATGAGATTAAATAGATTTTGTGGGATATGGAGTGTTCTTTGTTTTATTTTCTCTTTATCTTCTTTCTTCCCAAAAGCATGAACACAGGTAGCATGATACTGTATCTAATGTAGATTTGGTTCATGTAGGGGAATTTATTTATTTATACAGAGTGGTGATGTCAGCGATCCGCTCTCCACATCAATGAGCAAAATTCAGAATTCTTAAAACCTTATATAGGCCAACAATGCAAATCTTTACTTAAATGTAAAATTATTTTTGAGGACATGTAGCCATCAAATGTTTGGCATATTGGTTTGAAAAATATCTGATTCACTTGATTAGTACATTGATATGCTGAGTGAAGGAGAAAAGTCAGAGGCCAAAGAGGGTTGTCAGGCTGACTCGTCTTTGGCGACAAAGGGCAAAAATCATCTCCAAGGTAGCCAAAGGAGACCAACTTAAAAAACTAATTGTCTAAAGAAAGGCAGGAGAAGAAAGAAAAGAGAGGTTTGATCACAAGATTTGTGAATTTAACTGGAATTTAGGGTAAAACAGCACAACATTCTGTATAGCAGTGCTGGGAGCTTTAAGTTTCTGTAATGTTGGTTATGTACCAGAGAACAATCAGCCAATGAACGATAAAGTTTGGCTGAAACATTAAAACATTAACATTTTAACATGCTTTCAAATAACAACCTAAATGTTGTATAGTAATGCTCATGTGTGCATGAGCCTCTTAGCATTTATAGTGGCATCCAGACATGATGATTCTGATCTGTATACACACCATGCTGATCACACTTTACTGTCTTAATCTCTTGTTAACTCATTGTTAACAGTAGATTAAATGTCAAATCAGCAGTTCACCTTCCATGGTCATTCATTCACCTGTGTTGGTTTAAAGCACCAAGAACCACACTTGTTGAAAGAGTACGATCTGAGGATTTGCTTTGATTAACTGAATTGCTGCTTACTGTATGTCTGTTGCAGTTAAAGTTATCATGTTAACCAGAAGCTCAAACATGAGGTGTACTTATGTTACTGTACTTCTATGCAGAAGTAACTGTTTATACAAACTCTCACTCACAAGACTTTTTTTTCTACCAAAATAAAGCATTATATGATAGTTTAAGGACTTCCTTGAATGAAACAGAGCTCAGGGCGACGTTTTAGTTTGATGATTCACTGATTATCACTGTAGTTGCCAGTTATTTTTCTGTCACTTAAATGGCAAATTCTCTAATTGCAAATAATGTTATTTCTTTATCCATCAAATTTATCAGGATGTAATGTTCTTGTTGATGTCTCAGGTTGTCTTCTAACCAGAAGGTTGGTGGTTCAATTCCCAGCTTCTCTAATCCACATGTCCAAGTGTCCTTCAGTAAGACATCGAACCCTCGGTTGCTCCCAATGATGTCACCGGTTTGGGAGTGTGAACAGTCAAATAGTGTAAAAGCACTTTGAGTTTGCTGCGATGTGTAGAAACATGCTGTACAAGTATGAGGCCGTTTATGATGCAGTATGTTGTCGCTCCTACCAGCCAGGATGAAACTCTGTATGCCAGCCTGCCACAGGAACCATATGTCATTTAAGTCAAAAATTAAAATAAGATTTAAAATAAGTGTAGCCAGAAATCTGATCATGAAAAACACCTTTTTTGATGAGAAACCCAGAAGGAAAGTTCACACTTAGCTGCCGTCTCCTTTTGGGATTGGGGGTGAACTGGGCAGAGTGAGTTCCATGGTTTCAGCACATTTCTGATTGAAGGACATGCAGCTTGTTGCAGCCTTGGCCACCTCACCCTTTTTTATGAACACAGTGTGGCAACATATTGATATCGCTGGGTTTGTATTTGCATTGTTCAGGATGAGTCAGCAAGTCTGAAATCCTCACATTTCACTGTCCAGGTCGAAAAGAGACAAAGACAAGTCGAGGCAGAGTGTTGGTGACCAGGTTTTATTGTGGCAGGAATGTCAGAGAGCACAGTGAGTCAACATCAGAGTTGCCTGAAGGTCGCTGCAGGCCACTACGCAACACAGAGGTGGACAAAATAACAGAAACGCCATCTCAACAGTTCTGGTGTATTACAGGTGTTCATTTGACTTGATGGTCGCTGGTGGGGACACAGAAACTGTGGAGGGAAGTGTTAACTGTTAACAATGAGTCAGTGCTGAAGGTCGGGGTGGTTGAAACATTTATAATTGTTTAAAATATACCAGAGTTTTGGTAACTATGACAAAATACAAATGATTTTAGGATTCAACCACATGAAACATTTCATTTGAGTGACTTGTATTGAAAGTCTGCATGTTACTGTGTGACCACGATTCCACTTTGACACCGATGACGTTCTGATGTTTTTTTAGACTTCCTCTTGCTGCACAGTGATTTTCAGTTGGAGACAGATGAAACCTTTTGAAAGGATTTTGGTCAACAACCACAAACTGCAGTGAGCAGTGGCATCGACAGCTCTGACAGATTCAATGAACAGGCTGGCAGCATGAATTCTGTTTGCTGCAGTGCTCAGTGCTGTGAGATGGCTTTATGATTTGTCCACCTGCTGTATCTCCCTTCATTAACCGATACATTTCAACAGTTCACGTTTTAAACAGAAACAAAGAAAACCTTCTCACACACTGAGTCTCTCTAGCTTAGACTGTTTTGGTTTGTCTTAAACATGATGTAGCTGAGACTCAAACAGCACAGAGTGAAAATGCATTTGAAAACTGAAACAAGTGAAACACAAACTGTACACAAATATATACATACAGATCTACACAGTGGAGTTCATGTCTGGACTAAACATGCTTCTGCAGTTAAACTTCCTTAAACGGCCAAAACTTTGCTTCACTTCGTGTGAGGGAATCTTGCTTTTTGATGTAAACATCAGCGCAGCCTTCATTTAAACAACACAATGACAACAAAACACACAAAACCATTCAGATTGTACTCATGCCTGACATTAGTAGTAACGTCTGAGACAACTACTGGTAACAGTTCACATTAAGACTGAGCAGGAGAATCACTGCAACAAAGATTAACAGTTTGATCTGAACAGTCAGTGATGAGCTGCCACATTAACTGTATCAATAAAACAAAACACAGCAGACTGAGTTTTTTACCTTTTACCGTCAGTGAGAACATAAATATACTACATAAAAAATACTACTTAAACGAGTCCTGATGCTCTGAAAACAACAGGGTGGTGTCACACTGTAGAAACACAAGAACAACAGTCAACATTTAGCAGCCGCTAACTAGGTCGACTACAGGTGACATGTCCAAACGCACCTCAGACATCTTTGGCGATGTCAAACAGCGGCCCAGCTGTGGCTGACTCGCCGGCACTTTGATAGAATCAGGAGGAGCGCAGCCAAGTGTCTTAACCCAGACTTAACTGAACCTGATCCCAGCCTTCCCAGTAAAAGAACTGGTCTGCTGGAGCTGCCCTTCAAAATGTCTGAACACGTTAAAATAAATGCATCAGGTCAACATTTGGAAAATCTGTCAGGTCTTTAAAAATAAATTTTAAAAAAGTCTCAGGAGGAAAATCTAAAGCTCCAGATTGATAAGAATTTACACACTCTTTTATTTTGTACCTCTTATGAGATAAGAGCAATGACAACATAGGTTCCATCTACTTCTGTGCAGCTAATCACCTTCCAGAAATATTAACAGCCCAGCTCAGAGGAAACTGATCTATAATGCGCCTCCTGAACAAGCAGCAGAATGTGACGTAACAGGTGAAGCTTGACACCAGTAACAAGTTCAGTGACACTTTGTGTGTCCCCTCATCGCTAAGCCTCGTCTGAAACCGACTTCTCATGGTCAGTCCAAACCGACACGTAGCTGGCCTCTCGCTCTCTTGGCCAAATTTTCATGGTCAGTCCAGACGACACCAAACCGACACGTAGCTGGCCTCTCGCTCTCTTGGCCAACTTGAATATGAACAAACAATGACAGTATTCAAAGTGTAACAGCAGTTGTGAGTTAATTTTCAACTAACGAAGGTCTGTGTAAGCTTTTCCTTCACCAGGCTTAGGTC
>NW_018128073.1:96116-97567 GCF_001952655.1 Monopterus albus
ATGATACCGAGTCCTCCTCAGTCAGTCTGATGCCCTGAATGTGGTTCACTCAGACTTTACTGGAGTTTCTGGATGATAGTTAGTGACTGAATCAAGTTATTTCTCCTGTAGTGTTGGGAAGTTAACATTAACTCCTGTAACGGTCACAGTGGGAGATCAGCTGAGCCTCAGACTTTGAGCCTGCCTAGGAGGACTTCCTGCAGACTTGTGCAACATTAACCAGTTTTTTAAATCAATTAGGAACAGCACAGTCCAGCACGTTAAAATGCCTGTCATTTGTTTTTTGACTGAGCCAAAATACCATGTGTCAAGATACAAGCCCGTCTGGTTTCCCAGCATCAGCACTTCAGAAGAACCTAAGCTGCACTGGGTGAGAATTTTACAAACCAAACAATTATTGGATCAATTCATAATGTCAAATGATAATTAGCTGCAACCCCGACCATAATACTATTGCATACAGAGATTACATGTTGTTTGTGGACATCTTTAAGAGAACTACTCCACTGTTTGGCTCCACAGCAGAAACATAAAGAAGCGCAGACATAATGGTGTAAAAACGTCAACCAGATATGATGAAGAGGTTAAAGGCTGCACTTCTCTTATGCTGACTTACTGGATTTATCCTAAATATGAGTCCTCTACAGGTCACGGGACAGGGATGTGTAGTTACTTCCTACGTGGAGCTGAGAGGTTTGTTGATGTGGAGAAGTCACTGCATGTTTTACCTGCAGTTGGGAGGTGGGGGTTACTGTGGCTACTGCGCCCGTGAATTTTAACTGGCAGAGTAAGTCTGAGGCTCAGAAGCTCCTGAATGACATCCCATTGGATTTCTGACTTTAAAGTGATACTTCTTCCTACATGATGTGAAAATACAAACTAAATCAAAGGTTTATCTAGGACACGAAATACAAACACACTACACATCTGACGAAGACTGGAGTGGACCTCTGCTTCAGTATCCCAGGTCCAGCTGGATTTTGTGTTCAAAAATGGCGATGAGCAGCATTATGCAGAAGCCCAGCAGGATGCCGGCATTCTGCAGCAGGAAGAAGCCCCAGTGGCTGAAGCCGTGGTCCCCGGCATCGTTATGCAACATCTCAGGCACCTGAAAGAAACAACAGTTTAACAGGTGCATTTCAGGATCTCAGTTCCTTTACTGGCATTTCCAGATGTATGCCAGCTTATTGTTATACATAGCTGAGCCATAAGGCGAAGCTCTCGATTTACTGGTCAATCTACGTTCCGACCCTCACCTATGGTCATGAACTTTGGGTCATGACCGAAAGGGCAAGATCCCGGATACAGGCGGCCGAAATGAGCTTTCTCCGCAGGGTGGCCGGGCGCACCCTTAGAGATAGGGTGAGGAGCTCGGTCACCCGGGAGGAGCTCAGAGTAGAACCGCTGCTCCTCCACATCGAGAGGAGCCAGCTGAGGTGGCTCGGGCATCT
>NW_018128073.1:98640-104210 GCF_001952655.1 Monopterus albus
ATTCCCCCGGAGGAGCTGGAGGAAGTGTCTGGAGAGAGGGAGGTCTGGGCATCTTTGCTTAGACTGCTGCCCCCGCGACCCGGCCCCGGATAAGCGGAAGAAAATGGATGGATGGATGGATGGATCCTGCATTTTAAAAACATGCCTGTTTTTGCACTTAGTGCTCGTGTTATCAGCTTAATTGTCGCCAAGAATAATCAGGACGGAGCAGCCCAAGAGATTTTGCAAGCAGTCGAGTGATGAAGTCCCTTTTTGCAGCTGACGACATTCAGAGAGAATGTGATATACTATCATGTGTACAAATGAGGGGGGTCAGCTAAACCCAGCTGACTGCAGGACGGACCCTTGGATTTCACCTGGTGGCCACAAGAGGTCAGCATTTTCTGCATTTGCAAATGTACTTTCCTGTTGTATTCATTGGTCATGTGTGAGAAGAGGCCATCTGGATGTCATGGCCCTGCTCTCAAGCCAAGCTGAAGCACCACCGAGAGTCAGACTGAGGTCGAGAGCTGCTGAGTCGACAGCACAGATGCTGCTGACTGGATGACAACAATGAGACAACACCGAGCAAACATCGACTCACCATGTCCACCAGAGCCACATACATGAAGAGCCCGGCTGTGAGGGCGAATATCCACATGGAGATGTTCTCTGCGTAATGTCCAATCACGATACCGGTCACCATGCCTAAGTAGGCCATCATGGCCGACAAAACGTTGTACAGAATGGCCTGACGCACCGTCATACCGGCCTTCAGGAGCACCGCAAAGTCACCTGGGAAATAGAAGAAACCGTTATCTCCCAACGGCGGCTGAGTGACGTACAACAAACCTGAGTACAGATACTCTAAAGATACGTTTGATTTAGAAACAGTGTCTCCATTACATGAAAACGTAAAAGCTTGTCCACATCTTTTTCAAATTACATTATGTTTTTGTACAACAGTAATGTGGTGTTATGGTTAGCGCCACCAGCGCGGGCAGAGGAATCTTACCCAACTCATGAGGCAGCTCGTGACAGAACACAGCCACAGACGTACTGAGGCCACTGGACAGACCCTCGGTGAAGGCAGCTCCTGTAGAAACACAGGTCTCCGTCATCACTGCTACTGGACTAACAGAATGAGCTAACGTGATTCTATCGTCTCTGCCAGTGTTTCAGTCACCCACTTGACATGTTAGCACACTAACGTCTGAAAGCATGAGTTTGCAGCCCTGACTGAACACCTCCTCACCGATAGCCAGGCCGTCGCTGAAGTTGTGCAGCCCGTCTCCCATGATGACCATCCAGGCGAGCGTGGCCACGCCAGCCTGCTGGAAGTGCTGCTCTGAGTAGGAGTGGGAGTGGCTGTGTGGGTGGTGGTTCTGGGAGTGGTGGTGGTGCAGGATGTGGTGGTAATCGTGGTGGTGGTGGTGCATGCTGTCAGTCTGGCCCACCGTGTCATGGAAGTGAGAGTGGCATTTGTTCTCACAGTCCTCGGCGGTGTAGGCCGCAGCTCCTGACGCTTGGCCATAACCCTGTGGCAAGACGACAGACACCTGCGGTGCCAACATCACCTGCTCCTCCTCCACCACGCTGCTCGAGAGGTCGGCAAATGTACCGCCACCATTAGTCTCCACGTCTGCAGGCAGAGAATAAAGATAGAGAATGCTACGCTTGTTCAGAATCAGAGTGCGACAGACACACTGACATTTAAAACTGGAATCTGGTCTGTTAAAAGCCTCATGGATAAAAAAGGGTGGTACAACTGTGCCATCGATGGACGTCAAACCATCAGCTTTTCCTGTATTTATTCTCAGCTGTGCTTTGATTTAAATTTGAGCAGACGTTTTGGACCCTGTTGTGGTTTTGGAAGAGAAAGTTCAGATACCTCCGGTATGTGTTTAGTGTTGCATCTCACCTTCATTCGGCTTCGTGTCGTTCTCTTCCAACGCTGGCTGCTTCTCAGAACCTGCTTTGTCGTACCGATCCCACTTCTTCTGGACCTGTTTGATGGCAGGAACATCTGATTTTTACTTTAGTTTGAACAACGACGGTCAGCGACACTGAACCTCATGTCTCCATCTTATCATTTAGACCAGTATGTCTACTGACCTTACTACTGTGTCGGCAGGATTTTATGTGGTACTGTGGAATACTTGGTAGCAGTACTCTGAGCATAAAGTTTGCATAGGCTGGTCAGATTCATAGTCTTATTGACTTCATCTTTAAATCAGATTTTTCCAATTTATATAATAAATTGTTCGGCTTTCAACAGTATTTTCTAGTCAGTTTATGTTCTTGTGTAGCTTCCTGTGTCATATCACAGTTCATTCAGTTAACTGTTGTCCTGAGTGTTTATCTGGATGTAATGTTTGTATTTTTGGAAGAGTTGCTGCAGTGTCAGAAGTATCTTAGCCCATCAGAATGAAGACCGGAAGCCTCAACCAAACCTCAACAGAACCTGGTGAATCGCTGACCTTTTGTTTCTTGTCCTTGTACATTTTTCCCAGCGTGAGGAAGTGTTCAATGAGGAACATGAAGTAGACTCCACTCAGAGCCGTCAGACCCTTCCACACAGCGTCCAGGTTTTCCTCCTGCTCACCGTGGAGATGATGTCCATCCATATTTATCCCAGAATCCTCATGGTGGTGATGGTGGCCTCCCTGAGACTGAAGCAACCGCAGAGTAAAAACATCAAGACACGAATGAGACGAGGTAGATGTCAGAAAAATAACAGTCCGAGCACAAATTCCCACTCATAACTGAGTCTGAACCTGATGTAACCTGGTCTTTCAAATAAATAAAAGAGCAGTGATAAGGGGTCTTGATAGCAGAACGACTTGAAAGATAAAGTTCCTTGAGCAGAAGTTAAGACTCAAAACAAATGTGAAAGTGTGGCCACCTTAAAACGCTTCATGTTTTGTATCAGGACCATTTTAATTTCACACTGCAGGACTGATAATAACGACATTGTTGTGGTATGGACCAGGAGTCGCCGTATACCACTGGACATCCGGCACCTCGTTGACTCACGTGGGGGATGAGGTGCAGGAAGGCGTCGCCGCTCAGCGTGCCGACAGCCAGCGCCACCAGGAAGCTGAGGAGGAACTTGAAGAAGACTCTGTTCATGAGCGGGATGAGGATGACGCCGAGCAGGGAGAGCAGGCTGATGACTGTGATGGAGACGAAGCCGCCGACCCACGCTGCAACACACAAGCTTCATCTGAGACTTCTGAAAGGCGACTTATTAACATCATGTGGAACTGAAAAGCCAAAGTCGTTTACCAGAGACTAGTTGGCAACAGTCTAACCACAAATTCAGACATTTATGATGTTACCTGTTGTGATGTTTTTGCCAGTTTCTCCAGCGGAGCGCTCGCTGTGGTCGTGGTCCGAGTGGCTGTGCTCGCCATAGTGATTGTGAGTGTGTTTCTGGTGTTTACGCTCTGAAAACAAAAGAAGAGATTAAATCAATCAGGTTTTCTCGCATAAAAATACAAAACCCAAACTGAACCAATTAAAAATAAATGTGTAGTAGGTAAAAAGAAACAAAAACTGCTGGCAGCTGCAAGGGTGTCACCAGTGTAAACTGGTAAATCAGGATTGTCACAGTGCACCGTAACACTCCAGGCTACCAGTCAGATGTCTGAGATGACCAGCTGACAGTAGGTTCAGTCTGTCAGTCTGCCACTACATTATTTTCCAACACTTAGATTTCTTAAAGTTGAATTTATTAAATCCACCGAACAAGATTCACCTATAATCACTGAAAATATAAAGAAGGTCTAATTAAGAGTGCCGCTTCATTTTCACTGTCAGTTAATACAAAATAAAACCTTAAAAAGCTCCCAGAGAAGGTGCAACCAGTCAGGTATTATTCAGGCCATAACTAGTAACTAGTTCTGTAGACTGTGCACATTCACATAACGTTTCCCTCAGGAAGCCCAGGTGATGTGAGTCTCTTCAGCCTCGACGTGTTTAAAACAGTGCCGGTGTTGCTTTCTGTAATATTTTCCTGCTTGACCGACACGTTGACATAAGTTTTAAAAAGCAAGACATCAGCAGTTGGCTGAACAGTTTATTCCCACCTCTGTCCCCGTGTTTGGAGGAGTGTCCGTGCAGGAAGCATACGCCACTGTCGATTTGGTTGAGGAGCGCCGGGCAGAGGTAGCTGAAGTCTGTGAGGGTCACAGCCACCTCCTGAGACATCCCGTGAGAGGAGAGGATGCTGGACGCGTTCACGCACTGGAGAGAAAGACAGACTCAACAACCGCGCTTGTTCACGGTGTGTACACACACGCATACATCACGTCTTTTCAGGCCCTCCACAGGACTAAAGTTATTTAACCTGTAGAGAAACCGATGGTTACCTCGGTGACCTGAATGTGTGCAGATACACAAGGGACATAAACTGAGGCTACAGTTACTTTAGCTTTTAGTTACTTCCTAACAATGAAAAGTAAACCTCATGAGATTCAGTATGGACTATGAAAGGCTTCAGGTGATAAACCCCCGTCTTCCCATTTTAGTGGCAGCACAGTGTTTGTTGGTGTTGCTATAGAAAATCAGAACTTAAATTGACACAAAAATGAAAACTTTTCAGATGAAATTAGAAGCTAATACCTCTACACCATCGTGGCTGCGGTTGTGGAGAAGGTCCTGGTCCATACCATCGTGTTCGTGCTCATGGGTGTGATCATCCCCTTGGCTCACTGCATTTCCCAGCGTCTGGCTTTCCGTGACCAGTCTGGCAGCAGTGGTGTCCTCCCCTGCAGGACTGGATTCTTCTGGACTGAAATCATGTCTCTTACCGGGTTCCACCACCAGCTGGGCGCTGTACACCACCGTGGTGCTGACCTCCTGAGCCACCGACGTTGTCTTCTTGTCGTACTGACTACTGGGATTCTCCTCTTTCCTTCCCAGTGTGCCATTCTGATCTCTGGAGACCTCTGGAGTCTTTGGGGACCTTATGAACCGAGAGGGTTCAGCATGGATGTGTTTCTGCTGGTGTGAGTCATTGTTCTCATGGACATGGCGGTGATGGTGGTGATGGTGATGGCCCAGTTGCTCATGATGTTGCACGATAACACTCCTGTTGCGATCCAACCCCACGCTTTGTAACAGACGCTTTAAACCGGCCAGAGAGATGGTGCCGTTTTCTCCATATCTGTCATATTTAATAAAACATCAGAGTTAAACATCCAGCAGTCAGATGATAATCTTCCATCACTGGAACGACTGACACCTCCCTGCAAAAATAAGCGCTACTCTGAAAATACTGAGGGACGACATGTCCCAGATTTTGCTTCAGTATTTAGGATGGGTCAGCTGCAAACAGCTGTGAATCCACAGGGTCATTTCCACTGTCTTCAGTAATTGTGTACAAACATTTTACAGTATGAAGTCTTTTTAACCTTGTACTGACATACTGTATATACAAACACATGACAAAAACATTTCATTGTATGTAGTGAGTGTAAAATAACATCTTGGTTTAAAAAATTACTTCAGAAAAAAATAGGGGTGCACCGAAATTTCGGCCACCGAAAATTTTCGGGCGAAAAGGCAATTTTTCTTTCGGGCCGGAA
>NW_018128073.1:104625-107672 GCF_001952655.1 Monopterus albus
TATATATATATACACACACACACACACACACACACACAATTATAGAGAAAGCGAGTTTTAAAAATTTGAAGTTTTTAAAAGAAGCCATTTTCGGTTTCGTTTCGGTTTTCGGACAAATGCATCCTAAATTTTCGGTTTCGGTTTCGGCCCACAATTTTCATTTCGGTGCATCACTAGAAAAATCCCAAGACCACCTGTTTCATTGAGCTGCATGATGCACGCACTACTGCAATGCATGACTGTTAATAGAGTGTAAAATCACAAAATATACATCCAAATGGCTAGTTTACTGTGATAAAAACTGTAAGTGTGACAAAAACAAAGCATGAAAATATCAGCATGTGAGGGGCTGTCGTCTCAGGAGCTCACCTGTTGAACAGAGCCTCCAGGTGATGTCTCTGGCTCTGCTCTGCTCTCTGTTGATCCACCACACTTGACAGTACATGCGTGGCATCGGTCATCTCTGTGGTTGAGATGCTGCAATCCGACCTGACCGAGCTCCCACCGTTGGGCAAACTCATGGCGAGGAGAAGCATGACTACCAGGACGTCTCGGCTCTTCTCCTCGTCCATCGTCTCTGCCAGGAAAACAGACATTTAAAAACAGCAACAAGTATGAATTCTGCAGACCATGTTAGAATATCTGACACCAGTTTTTAACACCACAAACAACTTGCTTCAAAATAAGTTTACGTGCTTCAGAATAAGATGCACGCAATTTTTACAATAGCACAAGATGGAAAATGAGGTGTGTGTCATAATATGTAGGGCTACACTACTTTGTCAAATAACAGATTAGCCAAGTCAGCTGCTAGGTTCTGCGCTCTACTAGATGAGTTAGGTATAAAAGGGCGGAGCCTAAGACAGGTAACTAGGAATCTGCCTGATAACAGAAAAAAGGTGTGTGAATGGGGTTAAAAAAAAAAAATAAAAATAAATAAATAATAAAAAATAGGTAAGTGATTCATAAATGGCAACATGTGAGGATTAGGCCTGTTAAGATAAAGTAAACTAGTGCAGGAGCACAGGCTTAGTAAGTGTTTTACATGCAACGGGTTTGAGGCCTACTTCCTGGTGTTAGCATGAGGAAGCCAACATGATGGAATAGTAGAAGTTTGACTGGTTTGTTGGGATGAACACTAATACACTGTGGTTTCTGTTGCAGTATAAAAGGAAGCAGAAGTCTGATGAGTTGTCTGGTGAGTTATTTTTGTTAGATATTTTTTGTCAAATAGATATTGGTTAGGTACTTTATGTATTAGAAATGTTTAGTGGAGATAGGATGTCTAGTTAGACTGTTAAATGCTTAGTCATGCTTATGAGTTTCTACAGGGTACATATGGTCAAGGATAACTACAGAGAAGAGTTGATGACTGTCAGCAGACTGGATGTTTAATATTATTATTATGACGTGTAGAGTAGCCTTAGCCATAATATGTTCTTATGTTTAAGTCACGACATGTTACTAGAAGTCGTGTGAGAATTCAGGGTCTTTTCATCTTTCATCTGCCTGCGTGCAGGTTGGAGGTGGAAAATACCCGAGCGTATAATGTTAATTTTTACCTGTGTTCTTTGAATAAATCAGCACTGTATTGAAGCTACTTGGACTGCCTCGTCTCTGAGTTAGCATGGTAAAAAGTACCGGAAGACTTCATTTTAAATGTTTGGTGGCTAGAACAGCAGTTGAAATGTTTGCTAGGGCTAGTGACTGTTAGCTAACAGTTGGCCTGAATTTGCCTGAGCAGACGAAGGGTTGTGTTGGGTGTGTGGGTGCAGGCAAAGAGGGGGCTGGTTCTGGGACACTGGAACACACTGAGCCTTCTCGGTGTCATGTGCCGAACTTGGTGAAACACCAGTTAATGAAAAGGCACCCAGCTGATGACCCTGTAGACCTGCCTTCATTCCTACACCCACACAGAACTGGTGCTGGTGATAATACAGCTACAGACTCGATGCAGTTGTTAATAGTCTTTTGTTAGATAGTGTCAGGGGTTGGACAACTGAGTGGACCCGGCTCTCAGAGGCGATCGCCACTACAAGCCAGCTGGACCAGCCACTGCTTAACCTGAGCAAATCCAATGCAGACGCTGCGTGTCGAGCCACATGTCTGCTCTTTACCTGGGTGAGGACAGGGTTTGGGATGCTTTGTGTTCACGGCAGGTTAGGTCTGGAAAATGGTGTTGCTTACTGTGGGGCTCTGAAGATTAATGACAGCACAGCCAGACACCCCCCTCTCTGGGGTCAAATAATGGGTAAACATCATTTAACTTGTATACTGAGCTTTCATATGAATGCTCTCCCAGTCTTTGGCACATTTAATTGGGTATTATTGACTGACAGTCTGCAGTTAAATCTGCAACTATTTGTACTAAAACTGCTAACTGTTGTCTGTCTAGCTTCTCCAGTAAAAATGTGCTGATTTTGTTTTTGTCTCACTTTACAGTAAACTGTCTAATAGAAAAAAGGTTTGAGTGCTGGTCAGACAAAACAACCCATCCGAAGATATTTTATAGTCAAAAAGATTAAGTGAAAATATTTTAGGTGGATTAATTGGTCATGGAAATGATCACAGCTTGTAGCCCTATACTGGATCAGCTGCTGCTCCACATAATACTGATAAAGCTATACATTTTAGGAAAGTCTCAAATGTTAAACAACCAAAACACTATCAAAAGTCAACCAGTGTGTTGATCAATCATTTACCTGTAACACTAAATGTTGTGTAATTCTCCAAAGTTTCCCAAAAATCCAAGGTGACATCTGTTGTACCTGGTACTTTTTACCATACTGACTCTGAGAGACGAAACAGTCCAAGTAACTACAAAACAGTGTTGATTTATTCCATGAACACAGGCAAAAATAAACATTACACACTCGGGCATCTTGCACCTCCAACCTGCACGCAAGCAGATGTAAGGTGAAAGACCCTGAACCCACCAGGCCTATACCTTATATCACCCCGGTTGGGCTAGCCCTCTGGTGCCAGCTTTGCAGCTGGCCATAGCAGTAGTCAAAACATGAAGCAAATCAATGTGTGTGTGTGTGTGT